>NW_022631258.1:0-280559 GCF_010015895.1 Lontra canadensis | reverse complement strand
GAAGGGAAGGGAAGGGAAGGGAAGGGAAGGGAAGGGAAGGGAAGGGATGGGATACAAGGAACTTCCAGCAAATGATTCACTAAAGATAATTTCTTTTTAGGGATTATTATACCAGGGAGAAAATGAGCTTAGCTCAGAGCCTCACGAGGCCTCTCTCTTAGCTACTTACTTAGCACACACTACTGAGCACCTTTACAAAATGGGGACAGTGATAGTCACTTACCTCACAGGGATTTTGTGAATAATAAACCCGCAGCCTAAGAACAGGTACATAGTCAGTGTTCCTGGTAACTTGGTGACTATTACCATCATTATTATTTTCACCATTTTCATATCTGAATAAAATGGTTGAAGCTTCCAAGCAATAGTGTGGGAACTGTACATGCCCTGGGTATGAATTTTCAGATTCCTTGCTTCCGCTGATTAATCTGACAGCCTCTGCCGGTAGTCTTTTTATCCAAAACGCAAAAGCTCATCTTCCATTTACTCAAAATATCATCAGAACCCCACTCTTGGGGAAAGTCAACTTTACTGACTTTAAAGATTTTATTTATTTATTTGGGAGAGACAGAGAGCAAGTGATTGAGATAGAGAGAGGAAGAGAGAGAGAGAGAGCATAAACACAGGGGGAAGGGACAGAGGGTGGGAAACTGAAGCAGACTCCCCCGAGCCTGAGATCATGACCTGAGCTGAAACCAAGACTCTGGTGTTTAACTGACTGAGCCACCCAGGCACCCTGGCTGCTACAGAAGTTTTGAGGGTGTAGTAGAGGCCTGAAATTAGACCCCACAGATCAGGAATTGACTTAAACTCTACGCATTGTTCATAATTTTATGAGTCAGGGTTTCTCACAAGGCCTGATTTCTCCTTGGATTCTGGCCTCCGGCCTCCCAGGGAAGGCCCCTCCTTTCCAATTCTTCCCTCTCCTTTTCAGCCAGCATGTGGGACCCCGATCTCTGTCACCATCTAATGACAGCCAGCAGCTTCTGGACCTTCACCCCAATGACACCCACACTGCACAGCCCCAAGTTCACTGAGCCGACTTGCTAAACAACACCTCCACCTGCTCTGGCTCTGCACCCTGGGCAAGGTGGAGGGAGAACCAGGAAGGGTCTGCAGGCGTGCAAGGGTGGCACTGGCGCAGGAGTGGAGTTCACCCGTGACTTCCCCCGCCGCTGCTCCTCCGACCCCACTATGGCAGGAAGTACCGAGCTCCAGGGGCAGCACATGAACACGCTTCGGGTCTATTAGCTCCCTTTCCCTGCCTAAGCCTCTTGCAACCTTCAGCCCAACTCACCAGATCCTAAAGTCATTTGCACTGAAATCCTGAGTGTGTGCAAAGAGGAAGCTGGCCCCAAATCCGGGGGCGGGGGTGGGGGAGCAAGGTCAATGAGGGCAGCTGGCCCGGGCCCCAGTAGAGGGCCCAGGACAGGACTTGACTGTTAAAGAACTCTCTGAGCTGCCAACAAAGAGCGGGGCTACGAGTGGGCGGGTCAGCTGTGAGGAGAGAGGAAATGAGCCCAAGAGCCAGTCACACCTCTGCTCCGGGAGCATCCTCTCCCAGCATCACACCGCCCGTTCCCAGAGCACTTGCCACCCCACAGTCACCCAGCAGGGCTATGAGCTCCGATGAGAATTTCATTGCCCCCCACAAGGCCCCCTGACTCTGCTGACTCAATTTGCTCCCCTCCCCCACTTTTAGGTCTTCCTGTTGATGTCCCTTTGTTTCATTATTTATTTTTAGCTCTGATTTCGGAAGCTTTGATTCTGCTGGGCATTGGCAGCGTCTCAACGGCATCGGCCTGGGCTCTGAAAAGATCATTGTGCGCGCCTGGCCTCGGGCCCCGGACGGACAGAGCGCTAGTGTGAGCCAGTTCGCGCTGCCCCTGTGCGTGCTGGGCCAGCCCAAGGCTTGGAGGCCCTCTCCACGGGCCTGCCGGCACAGCCACAGTGAGGGGGACAGAGAGAAGCGACCGCCCATTTCACCAGGTCCGGCTCTCGAGTGGAGAAACTGAGACCCCTAGAAATAAAGCGTCCTTCCCGCAAATCACACGTTGAGGTTGCAGAGCCAGACCTCAAATCATGTACTCTCAAGTTCTGGTCCAAGGCTCTTTCCCATGCATGAGAAAATAACTTCTGGAACAGAGTCCTCAGTTCCTAAATTTCATGATGGGAGGCCACCAGGCTGCCTGCTCTGTCTTTATTGTATCATCTCAGACCTCATTCCCTGAAACTCTGAATCTACTCCCATTCATGGGGGAAAAAATAAAAGGCTAGAACAACAGTGGGAGCACCTCTCATCCTGCCCATAGGCCCTTCTATTTTTTGCTGTTTTTCTTTAAGAGATACGAAAACATTTTTGCTGTGAGTCAGGAGCAGTGAGCTGGTGCGGCTGGCCTCCTCCGAGGGGCTGCTGCAGCGATGAAGAAGGGGCAAGCTTCAGTTCCCTGGACAATGGGCTCTTTGACTGGGAACAAACTGAAGCAGAATTACAAGTGTGCAAGAATAAACAAGGCCGGAGTCAATCTAAAGTTGTTTTACACTCTGTTTTATTAAAGTCAATGCATTTCCGTTCCTATGTGCGGCGCCTAGGTTTGCTTAATTGTAGACACCCAGGGTGAATGCTAATGGTGCGCAGGGCAGCCTGCGATCTGAAACCAAGGCCCTTTTCTGACCTCTACAGGCCATTTGGAGGAAAAAAGGAAGCTGCTTCTGGAAAATAACAGCGGAAGGCATCACAGAGCACGGGCTGAGGGAGATTTTTTCCTAGAGGCTTCCTGGCTGCTCTGAGTGTGCTGGACACAGGCGTGTCCCACTTTTCTGCAGCTCTGCTTTTCATGCTTACTAGGTTACTGAGGCAACGAGGACGAGGTCATTCTCAGGAGACCTTCGGAATGGAAATTAAGATCTCAGTCACTCAACACATATTTAATGAAGGCGCTCCAAGTCTTGGGCACGATGCTGGGCCCTCAGGATATAGCAGTGAACCACGTCTCTCTTCAACAAAAATGCAAAGTCTCGGGGGCGGGGTTGGGGGGGTAGAAAACCCAGAGGCCACAGCGTCCAACAGAAGCTATGATGGGGTTTCTACAGGCCCATAGGAGAGCTTGGAGTTAGGTAAGGGAGGAAGATACATTTAGGCTATTGTGAACAGAATTAGATGCAGAGGTGGAAACAGACAGCAAAAGAGGAAAGTGCTTTCTGGAAACTGAAAGTGATTTTTTATGGCTTCGGTAGAGGCTTGTGTTAAGACAGGATACCAAAAAGTTAGCCAGTGGCTGGATCCCCAAGGCATCAAGGGCCAGGGGCTATTTGCATTTTATTCTTGGGACCAGGGGAGGCCACTGAAAGGTGGTAAGCAGCAGAAACAGAAAACAGAAACTCATTCCAAACATCATCTGGCTGCAAGAATGGACTGGAAAGGAGACAAAATCACAGGTGAGGAGAGCCATGGGGAAACCATCACTGAAACCCAGGCAAGAAATGAACCAAGAAGAGTGAGTAAGGGACAGAGGGATTTAAACCGAAGGTAAGAAGAGCAAGACTTGGCAAGACTGGTAGGTCCATGGGTTTAGTGAGTGCTTCATGCCTGACTTGCTCAGACTTTGGGCTGTACATCAGGTACACAAAAAAACAAGACGACATAGATTCCTGTCGAGGTGATCAAGTAAGGAACTTGGAGGTAGGCTTGGTGGGAGGATATCCCGAGGATGTGACTTTGAACCTGTGAGTTTGAGGTGGAGTTGGGTGCTCTGCAGGGATGTCCAGACGAGTTATGGTGTCTGAATCACGGATGGAAAACAACAATTCTGCCCTCCATGGAGACAGTGAATTACTCTGTGGCTTCTAAAACGTCCTCAGGGGTCTCTGAAGAGAACATTTGTCCTTGGAGGGCAGACTGAGGTGTCAGACTGCTTGAGACCATGAGCCTACCACTTAGTGGCTGCATAATCGTAGGCGAGTACTTGCCTTCTTATGCCGGAGCATCCCACCTGCCACAGTAGGGATAACCAGAGGGCTTACCTCTGGGTTCAGTTGTGAAGCATGACATGACAGCACATGGTCTTGGACATGTGTCTTCATGTTCAGCACAGGTGAATGTTACCATGATGTTGGGGGGCGGGGATCAGAACTTTCCCGGGAGCAGACTCCAGCCCCGACACCTACAGAAAGTGCAGCTGGTCCTCACTTTGAAAATGGCAGTAATGATGCCCGTCTATCACACGGAGAGGTAGTGAGAGCTTAAATGAGTAGGAGCAGAGAGGGAATCACAGACAGGTTTTTTTCCTCCCCAATACCTTCTAAAATCACTGATTCTTCAGATGGAAGTGTAGGTGGGGACCAGTTGATAGGATTCTGTCTGAGAACATCCATTCATTAAGCTCCATATTCTGGCTGGCAGGGCTGTCCATGTCTTTGCTCCCTCTCTGTCCCCCAGCTCATGGAACCGACCTCAATGCCACTTCTCATCCTGACCCTCAAAGCACAAAGCCACACTCAGACACCCCAACTGAACTGCTCCAACAATGGCACTTAATTATTATTAGTAGTATTTTGTCGGGGGTGAGGGGGTAGTAGTGATAATATTTGTCTACTGCTAAGAAGTCATCAGCCCGAAAAAAGATCAGAAGCTCCTAACCAGAATAACCAGTTTGTTCTAGACAGTCATCCATTGCTCTATTGCTGTCTTGTCATAAGACCCAAAGGTGGTTTATCTGGTAATTCTCCCACAAGGATGCATTCTCTTTCAGAGAGGACTGGATCCATTTTTCCCTCATGACCTAAGCAGGCTCAAAATAAACACATGCTAGAAGACTACTTTATGCCATATGCTGATAAGAAGGCTTTACCTTCTTCCTAAAAAGTCTTCCATCTCAATTGTGTCTGGCAGTGTGGGGTAAAAGCACTGTCTAGCTGCTCCCCACTTTTATGATCATGTGTCTGATCATAAACTTCCCCTCACTCGCTGTTTTCTTGCTTAAGCCCTGCACTTATATTTTGAGTGTGTGTGTGCGTGTGTGTGTGCATGTGTGTGTAAGGGAACTCGAACTCAATCCCATCTCCATTGGGTTGGAATGTGTGCAGTAGATGATGTTAAGTTACACACAATTGTCTTCTTTTCATTACTAGGCATGGAGAGGCTGTAATACAATCTGTTTTTAATCCGAAAATGTCTTTTTACCACTTTCTTTTTTCTAAGCAACACTTTTTTTTTAATCAAGAATCAGTTGGGCACTCAGGAAGCCAAACCACAACAGGAACAAAAGAGGACATCTGTTGGGAAGACAGCAGCAAGCCCCAGACCTAATGAATTACTTTTTGCCCAAAAAAAGCTCTTGTGGTGAGGACCCAGGCTACTGTCTCTGTGCCTTTCCAAGCCTGGAGCCTTTAGGGGGCTGGAGCGGATTGCACCAGCAGGGCAAAAGGAATCTATCACTCTAATGCAAATGCAAATGTTCACACCCACCACACAGGCCACTGTCCTGAGTCCCTAACAAGGATGACTTATGTCAGGCGTTCCATGGAAGCTCCTTCCCTTGGCAGAGAGCAGAGGCTCCCCTTGGAATATGAAATTATTTCGGCAGCTCAGCTGTCCGGGCTGCGAAATAAAAGCCGGCAATCAGAACTTCTCCTCTTAGGGGTGTCATGTGACCTGACGAGTGCTGGCATCCCTCAATGTGAGCCCATAACTCAAGAATCCGGTTATTTTCAAATGTGCTTTGTGGCTCTGAACCCTTTGTTTTTCTGGAGGCCTCGCAGAAATGGGAGCCAATGGCTGGAATGCTTGGAGTCTCACAGACAGGACTGTAAGAAGGCCCCAGGCGGCCAAGTTGGCATGAAGCACACAAAGCCCCATGCCCGTTCCCACCAAAGGCAGTCCTCGGTGCAGAGCACCTGTCTAAATCCTGCAGTCATTGGCAACGCCTGGGGATTCTGCTCCCCCATTCTCTCTGCTCTAGCTAAACATTTGCACAATACAGGCAAGGGCAAGGCCACTCTGCTCCTTCTCAGGCTTGCCTCACACAGGAACCAGTCTTCCACGGGAGCCATCAGCTTGAGAGGCTGAAGTGTGCCTGTGCTCGATGCCCTGTTAGTGAAATCAGTTACCTTTTCTGTAACATAAACTCTGATTTGAGATGGGAGAGGAAGGATCGAAGGGAAATATATGGGATTTCACTGAAACATTGGATGTTCAAGTTTGAGGTTGGGGAAAGATATATTTTGACTGCCGCCAATGTATCAAGACGAATGCCGGCTGCAGGAAGAGATGGTAAGATAGCATCAGGCCCAGGTGTCTTAAGAGTTCTCCACACATTGGCCGGTGGGGGTGAGGCTATGCAAACCCCATGAATAAAATTGTAAATAAAGAGCACCCTTCAGGAGGGACGTAGAAATAGTGCAGCAGAGACCTAGATGAGAGATTCTAGAACTTGGCTGGGCTGATTAGGAAAGGTCTAATAGAAAGAACATGTTATTTGAACTGGGTCTTGAAATGCCCAAATCGCATTACAGGAGATGCTCATCAGAGACAGAGGAAAAATGTGAAAATGTGTGAAAAATCATAGAAGGTATTTAGGGAGCTTTGTGGCTCGAGAAATGATTGTGTGTGTGTGTGGTGTGTGTGTGTACGTGTGTGCATGCATCTGTGTGTGTGTCTATGCGTGTTCACAAACACATATGTGCAGTGAGATAAAATAAAGCTATGTCCCATGGCAAATGGAAGAGACTGCAGATAAGCAGAAACTGAGTCAGCAGAGAAGACTGGGGGCTGGGTTGTGCAGGGCTCTTTCTTCTGTGGGAACTATGGAGCTAAAAAGTCCTTTGCCATGGGGAAGTGTCAAGAGCAGCCAGCAGATTCCACCCTTAGGGGATCCTGAAAGTATGATCCTTAGGGGATCACAAGAAGCCTTATACTTCTCTACCCCAAATGGGATGTTCTAGAGGTGTAAAAGGCTAGCTACCCACATTTGCCCATCTGAGAAAGGCTACCCCCCAGGAAACTGCAGCCCCACTGCTCACCCCCTTCCTGTCCTAGCCCTGCCAGGCAGGGCACTGTGGACCAGCTGGTCTGGCACACCTGTGCCCATGGTCTGGCTCCAGCATCAGTGCTCCAGACTCGCATCCCCCCTGCACACTTTGAACCACATCTGCTTCCCACTAGAGCCCATCACTGCCTGGAATCCTTGAGTAATCTTGTTTGGCTCTGAGTTTGGCGGAAGAGTGTTTTCAGAACAACTCACTATAGTGGTTTGGCCAGCAAGACACATGTCTGGCCGGGCTGGAAAAGCCACTCCTATCACTATCTGGAGTTGACTTGCCAGTGAGCCCTCTCTCCCCCCAGACTGAAAATCAGTGAGGTGTAGAACACAGTGGTCTTCAGTTCCAGTGAGAAGGGACGGAAGTCAGCTAACTCTTTTGTTCCCTCCGAGCAAACTCCTCCTCAGTTGACTGGCACCTGGGCTTAGTTACTCAAGACTCCCACCAGTCCCCATCTCACTGTTTATGCCTCTTCTTCTGCTGATGCACTTCTAGGAGCCCTTTCCCGATGGACCTGTCATCGGCGCCCAATATTGAACATGACCCCAAACTGCACTCATGATCTCTCCTCTTACTGAAAACCTGCTATCTACAAAGAGGGTCATGTCACACTGAGGGCTCTCATATTACCGAGCTACCACCATAGCAGAGTATCCAGTCAGTCGGTCATAAGCAAGTGGGACAGCAGTCCTGATGATGCCCGCAGACATCATTCCTGGGCATGCTTCTGCTGAAGATTCTTTGTCTCCGCCAACACATTCAGAACAAAGACCAACCTTCCCATCCAGGCCTTTCCATGTCCAATGTTCCTTGATCAGGTTGAGGCCAATGTTCTCACGTTCATCTCTTGTCACTCCCCTCCCATCCCCACATACAAACACATCTTTTAAACCAGTCACAATCATGATTTTGTTCCAAGCTCTAACCCCACCACAGGGCTTTTGCACAAAGTCATTCTACTCCTTAGCATGTTCCTTCTCCTTTTTACCTGACAACTCTTGCGAGTCCTTCAAGCATCACCTCAATTATCATCTCTCGGTAGACGTTTCCCACCACCACTGCCCCATTAGATGATCTTCTCCAGAGTTCTACAAAGGTGTGAGCCACTGTATTAAGATGTTTACTGCTCATCTTTCCCACTTGCAAACAGAATAGTTCCTTTCCCCTGCATCCTTGGGGCTTAGTGAAATACACGACATACAGTAGGTGTTTAATGTATGTTTGTTACATGAATCAATCACATGTTCCATGTCCCCAGCTTTTCCTAAACCTGCTACATAGAAGTTTTCATGTCTGGGTCACTTGTTCTCAGAAACAATGTCAGGTGACTGGAAGCTTACCCCATAAATGAATGCCAGCTGAGGCATAAAGTGGCGATGATGAGTCACTATTATTTCCATCCCTCCCAATGTTTACGTTTTCAACACAACTGTCTTCCTGACCCCTCCAAGTAAGGGGAGAACAGAAACATTTTGCTATCCTCTATTTAAGAGTGGAAAGTTTTATAAGAGCAGTTAAGCCCTCCTGTTATCTGGGATTTGAATGTGGTGTCTTTTCTATTTCCCTTAAACCTCTTATATATGTTTCAGACATTTGAGTGTCTTAACACCAAGAATGGATATGTGGTTTCTGAACTATAGCAAGGAAATTTGGAAAGGAGTTGGAAAAAGAAGGGATTATCAGTCATAGTAGTAGTAGCAGTAAAAGTAATAATAATATTATCATAGAATAATATTATCAGCTCTTCAAATCATAACACACCTGCCTTTCTCCTATGCCTCAGGGCTAAGTTATGGCAAAGTCTTATAGTGTGGCTTTCTGCTGGTCTAGAGGGCTGCTGAGAGTTTTTTCTGAAATTATTGTTTCCAAAATCTCATGGTGGTGATTGGTTTATCAAGAGAAGTATTTGGCAATATTTGATCCCCAGTATGCATTATCCTCTTTTCCCTATGCCCGACTCAAACACAGATTATATTTCCCAACATCTCTTGCAGGTACCTGTGGCCACAGGACCACTTGTTAGATGGTGGAATTGTGGAGAAGTGCAATGTATAACTTTTTTGAAATATGGAGAATGAGTTCTTCTTTCTCTATCCTTCTTATTGCTGACTGGGACGTAGATGCAAAGGCTGATGCTTTGGTAGCCATCTTTGGCTAGACAGAAGCAACAAGCAGCAAAGCGAAAAAGCCATAGAAACTGGGTGCTGGACACCAGGTACTCATGATACCAGCTCTGGCCTTCCTATATCTGGAATCCACATAGAAGATAAACAGATTTTGTTTTACAAAGGTACTGCAATTTTGGATTCTCCTTTTCTTATAGCTAAACCTAATCATAACTAAATATAGATGGCATCTGGACAAACATCAATTCCACCTACCGTATTTTCTCCACATTATCTCTCATTTCAGTATCTGCCTTCTCATACTTTCTGCTTGGGTCCTGTCCAGTTAAAGATCATCTCAGTCTCTAAGCTATTTGCCTTACTCCATTTCACTTACTTTATGACATTTCAACCTCCTACACTCTGCTTCTCTGTAACCTCCTTCCCAGATTCTTTCCAGGAAGAGGGAGTACCTTCTAACCATGTGACTGCAGGTGATGTCTTCTGTAACTGTGAGAATGCCTATGCAAAATGTTCTCCTTGTGTTAGGGAGGAAAACCAGCCAACATTATTGGGTACCTACCATGGGCCAATCTGTATACTTTTATATATTACTCATTTCATCTTCATAATAACTTTATCATATAGATAATGTTCATCTCTGTTGTACATACAAGAAAATGGAGGTTTGGGAAAATCTAATTAGTTGCCTTAGTTCTCATAACAACTGACTGTCAAATCCAGGATTAGAGCCCCATCTGTCTCCATCTGAAATGAATGATTTTTCCACCATGACTTGCTGCTTTCCAGCATCATGGTTAGTGGCCTGAATTCATAGGATTTTAAAGTTTGTAAAGACCAATGGCCATGTCTTACTGGTGCTGTGCCTTTTCCCTTAGAATCTAGGACAGTTTCTGGGTATACTGGATCTGTAAAATATATATTGTTAAAACAGACTAAGCATGATGCTTGCAAATTCCCCTCTGTTGTGTGGCCATTCAGGCTCAATAATTCAGCAACTGAAGACCACCCTGCTAGGACCCTCAGAGGTTCTCAATGGGGCTCATAATTTGTGCTGAGGAGTTCAGATGCTATAGTAGGAATACAACTATCAGAGAGAACACTCATATGTAGAACAGCTTAGACAACCATAGAGAAATCTGGCTGAGAAGTCAAAAAGAAGCCCAGCTCCTACTTGCAGTCAGCTCCAGTTTCAAGCACAGAAAGGGAGAAGAGCTCAAAATAGTGATGAGAAGATCCATGATAATCCTGAGAGTAGCCCTTTCTAGAATAATGGCAGCTTGCGTGGGCTCCAAAGGCCATCTAACTATGTATGTAAAAGGTAGAATTGTAATGTAGCCAGTCTCTATGCCTGGTGAAACTAAAACAAAATCTGGCATTCGGTTGCTGGGCTCACACGGGCTGGCTTTTGCCACCGATGCTGTACAAGTCTGATGGTGAAGAAACAACAAAGCTGCTAGTCCCATGGTTAGAGACATGGAGCTCACTCTGAGCCTCAGGGCTAAGGGATGGCTTTTCTTCCCTGGCCTGGCCCCTCTTCTTCTTCCCCTTCCTCGTCCGTGTTGAAAGCACACTCTTGGATCTGCCGGTCCAGCTCAGAGAAGCTCCCTTCTAGGTCTGAGCTGCCGTCTGTACTGTAATCAATTTCCTCCATGCAGGGGGGCTCATCATCCGGTTCTGAGGTCACACTGCTGCTGCTGCTACGTCTGCCGTGGGTTTCCAGGAAACGGGGGAAGAGAGGGAAGGAAGGGAAAGGGATGAAAAATACAGAAGGGAGAGAAACAGAGGGGGGTGGTGGAGAAAGGAGAAGGAAATGAAAAGAGAAGTTACTCAAAGGAAGGAGCAGTTATAGTAGATTGGAAAGGGAGAAGGAAAGTTGTCTTCCCTGAGTCTGCATCTCAACAGCCCCTGCTCCTTTAAACATGTCCCATACACAGTCCCTGTGTCCTCAATCATTGTTTTGAGATGGCAGGGGAAATCACATAAAATCTGTGGGATTCCTTTGTCCTTTGCCAGTAGAGTCTGCATTTCTAAGTCTGATCAGAAGATTTTCAATCAGAAGAGGTGGACAACCTCATGCATTTAAGGTCTTCAAGTTCTTTTTGGCTCAAAGTGAAACATCAGAGAAGGGTGTCACTGTCACTGAGTATTGGAGAATGTCACGTCAACTGTGTCCAGGGAAGGGTGGGGTTGGAATTTGGGTAGCTAAGACCAAAAGCCCTAATGTGTTCCATGGCAACTCACAGCGCTATGACTCATTGCATAGCTCTTGTTCATTATGATGGATGGTTTGTTAGAATTAGACAATTAATCCGGGTTGAAATTAATACAGGAGAGAGTAGGCAGGCAAACAGCATTCTCTTTCTGCGATGTTTGTGCATACCATCATCTTCCTTCTCTGCCGTTTATGTTAGTTTATTTACAAATGGAAGATCAGCAGGGGCTGACCAGCAAGAGGTAGAAGGGTACAGCAGGAATGGACAACAAACCTTGACCACATATTGAGAGCAGGGGATATTTCTTCCCAATGAACTGCATATCTATCTCATTTGCATGAGGTACCTTCTTTCCTGAAGACTTTCTAATCACTCCCTACTTAGGACTTAACCAATTAGGATTAACAGCGTGCTGGGTTTCTACTCTGTGATTTATAGAAGGCAAGCACTTCATAAATCAGCCAGAGCTGTTCATCCGCCTGCCTCGCCATAAACAATGAAAATGGGTAATCAGCAGCATGGTTACATGTTAGCTTGGGAAATGAATCAAAGTCCAGTTTCCTAATTGTCCACCGACTGATAGGAGCAACCTCTATGCTCTCCAGGCCCTCAGAACCCTAAACTGAAGGTCTGGTGGGACACTGCCTTGAATGCAGGGGAAGGGGAAGAAATATGGATTTTGTTCCCACAGTAGCACAGCATGAAATTGTTATCATATTTTACAAGCTGAATTGTAGGTGATAAAGCAGTGAGTAAAGGAAGGTAAGAGCTGCCCGAGTGTAACACGAGCTCAAGTCAGCAAGAACTGATGGCTTGTGACTCAGCCATCACCATACTAGGGACCAAGATGACATGCTGTACAGTGTTAAGAGCCTGAGCTTCAATCCTGGCCATGAGACCTTAGAAAACCCCCAGCCCCACAGGATAGCAAGAATAATACCTTAAGAGCTATTGTGCAGACTAAATGAGAAAGCACACAGGTGCTATCTAGCAGAGTGTCTGGCAGAGTAAAGGCCATCAACAAATTTTCATTCCAGTGCTCTACTGTGGATATGGAAGAAGACGGTGAACCGTGGTCTTGAAGAAGGAAAGCACTGAGCTTTGTTGCTTCACACCTGGTTGTAACTATAGCAAAACCATTCAAATTTACACGGCTAATAGCTTCTCTAAAGCATCATTTTTATTATGCCACTTCCAAATTTGGAATTTGCAATGACTTTTCCTTGCTTATTAATGCAGTGTGGGTATTGATGGATGGGATGCTCCCCTATGGGGTCCCGTTGGTGGAAGTCTATAATTAAACACCACAGTCAGTCTTCCCCTAATGAGGGCCTGTCTTTCCTCCACTGTGGAGTCTGTTCCAATCATTTATGGACCTGGACCTTTCCCACCACAGTCAAGTCATCAATTGTTCTGGTTGTGATCACCCAAACATATCAGGCTGCATGTTTTTCCAAGCCTTTATTCAGGTAAAGATTTCTCATCTCTAAAATGATCTTCCAATTCCTCAGCATCCAACCAAGTAAGATACACCATTTTTTAAAAAATCTCATCTTAATTTCCACCAAATGACTATCTTGATAGCTCTATCTCTTTGAAATATTCTCCCTTTAAATTTTGATCTTCACAGATTCACTTAATTTGTTTTGATCCTTAATAACATTTGTGAATAAAGCCCAAGCCTCTGCCTAATTATATATTATTCTACAGGAAGTCTAAATGTGCTAAGAATACAGTAGGCATACAATAAGCAGTTCCCAAATTGAACATATAACAAGTATGTATGTAGAAAAATACATACATACCATTTTGGACCATGTTTGGGGGGAATTACTTTTGTCTTGATTTTTTTCAAAAGTTTTATGTATGAATTAAGCCATAATTATCACATTATTGATTTCAACAAATAGTTTCCTTTGTAATTGATATATATAATATATATTGTATAATATTCAATGTATAATACAGTATTAAACCATATATTATATTTACTTATATAGAGATATTTAAATATGTAGATTTACATTTAAATTATATTTGTAAACATATATTTACATTTATATTTAATTTATATATGTAAAGGCCTAAAAACGTTGAATTACATCTTTCACTTATTTCTCCAAATAAAGTACAATTATTCTTATAACTTAGAAAATCAAATTACATGTTGAGGGACTTCCACTTCTGTATATAGAGAGAAGTACTTCTCTTTTTTCTTCCTCATAAATTATTCTGGATATTTTATATAAAACAAACATAAGAAGATTCTGAAATGTGGATGACATATGGAGGGAAGGAAGCAGATGAGATGAGGTCTTGGGACTAAAGGACAATATGGTGGTGAGCTCCCTGACATTTCTCTTGGCCTCTTATATCCCAGACTTGGAGCTAGACAAGCTGACAACCTGGAAATTCTAACAGGTGTGGACAAAAACAGCCCCAAATGGAGCTCGTTCTCTCTAGCCAAATGGTTAGGAAAGAGGCAGCCTAGCACGAAAGATGAGTTTAAGCTATACTAGCTCTACTCTAGCCAAAAACCACAGAAAAACCAGTGGCCCCAACCTTACCCTACCAAGAGAAGCAGGGAGCCTAGACTTCTACTCTCACTAGACTATAACAAGGTGCTCATAATCCCTTTCTTTCCCCCAACCTAAGGCATCAGAGAAGGTAGGATTGGAAGCTGGAACGTTCATTCCTAGTGTACAGTAGTGAGGTCCCTGACCTCTCAATACCACTGGAGGCCATGGGGGAGCCTGAACTTCCACACACAACTGTTGGTAACAAGACTGACCCCTACTAGTGTCAATGGAGAGCAGCAGCAAGGCACTCCTGCCCCTTGAACTCAGAGTGGTATTAGTGAAGGTCTGGGGTGGGGGGGTGGACCTGAAACTCTGAAACTCTCCCCACTGTCCAGCAGCAACAAAGAACCCTCACACCCAGAGTGTCAGTGTGGCTAAACAGGGAACCTAGACTTTCACCTCCACCTGTCTATAACGGGCCCCTTCTTCTCCTATCTGAGTGGTGTTGGAGGGGACAAGTTCAAACAAAAGATTCAAATAAGATCTTAGTCTCATAGGGTAATACCCAAAATGTCCAGGTTTCATTGTAAAAGTATTCACCACACCAAGAATCAAGGCAACTAACAGATACTAGCATCAACATGACAGAGAAGTTAGAATTATCTAATGAGGATTTTAAAACAAGTATCTTGCAAGTGCTCTACTGAGAATTATGGACACACATAAAAAGAAATAGAATGTCTCAGTAAAGAAATAGAAAATCTCAGCAAAGAAAAAATATATTTTTATATATTATTTATGTATATGGGGTATATATTATTTACATATATATTTTTATATAGAGAGTATAAGGAAAAAACAAATGAAATTTTAGAAATGAGAAGTGTACAATAACAGAAATGTAAAATGTGACAAAGAATAGAAGGTCTTACAGAGAAATGTAAGATATAAAAAAAATCAGGTAGAAAGTTGAAAACTGAAAATAAAAATAAATGAATGAATAAAAAATTCAGCAGCAGCATGGAAGAGACTGTGGAGAGATTCAGTGGATTTGAAAATAGAATAGAAATTACTCAATCTCAACAGAGTGAAAATAGACTAAGCTAATGAGCAGGACATCAAGACTTGTGGCACTATAACAAAAGATCTATCATTCATCCCATCAGAGTCTCAAAAGAAGAAAATCGGAAAAACTTCTCAAAACAATGCTTGAAAACTTTTTGAACTTGGCAAAGACATAAACCTACAAGTACAAGAAGCTGAGCAAACCCCAAAGAGATAAACCTAAAGAAATCCACACCAAGACAGACTGCTGACAATCTTCTGAAAACACATTAAAAATCTTATAAGCAGTGAGAGAGAAACTTCAGGGGAACAACACTCTAGGGAAAACATAACTTGAATGGCAGCAATGTTCTCCTCAGAAACCATATAGGCTAGGAGAAAATGGAGAAAGAACAAATGGAAAAACAACGAATGGAAGGCTTAGCTTTAACATACCAATAACATTAAATGTAAGTTGTCTAAATACACCAATTAACAGAGATTGTCAGAATGGAATAAAAAACATGATCAAATTGTATGCTGTCTATAATTACTCACTGAAAATATAATGAAAAAGGTAGGTAGAAAGTGAAAGGATGGAAAAGATATTCCACTCAAACATTAATCAGGTAAGTTAACCATCAGGTAAAGGAAATGTCCAGGGACATAGAGGTTTATGATGATAAAAATGCCTACACATCAAGAATCGTAGCACTCCTGTATGTGAATGCACCAAACAAAACTGCATAAATATGTGAAGCAAAACCTGATAGAACTGAAAGGAGAATTAAACAAATCTATAAATATAGCTCAAGACTTCAACATTCCTTTCTCAATAGTTGATTAAACAACTAGACAGAAAATCAACGACAACACTATCAACTAACTGAATATAACTGACATTAATAAAATACTTCAGCCCTAAACAACATAATACATATTCGTTTTCAATGTACATGGAATGTACATGTACATGTACATGGAATACATGAGAAAGACCATATGCTCCATCATATATAAAGCTCAATAAATTTAAAAGGAGCAAAACTGTACCGACTGTATTCTCTGACCACAGCGGAATCAAGCCAGAAATCGAAAACGGAAAGACAAAAGGAAAGTTCCCAAGCACTTGGAAAGTAAGTAAATACACTTTTAAATAATTCAGGAGGTCAAATAGGATATTTCAAGGGAAAGGAAAAAAAATACATTTAATTGAATGAAATTGCAAATATAACCTATCAAACTCTGTGGGACACAGATAGAGCCATAGTGGGATGGAGATTTATAGCAGTAAATGCTTACCTTAGAAAAAGTTTAAAACCAAAAATCTAAGGTATTACCTTAAGAAGAAGAAACCTAAGAGCAAAATAAACCCAAAGCAAATAGAAAAAAGGGAAGGAAATAATAAAGAAACAGAAACCAATGTAATTGAAACAGAAAAACAATGGAGAAAAATCAATGAAAAAAAGAGCTGTTTGAAAAAAAAATCTATAAAATTGACTTGCCTCTAACAAGAATAACAAAGAAAAAAAGAAGGAAGGCATTAAATACCACATCAGGAATGAAACAGGACAATCCCTATAGACTCTGCGGGCATTTAGAGGAGAAGGAAATACCACAAAAAACTCTATGCACATAAATTTGACAACTTAGATAGTATGGACCAATTCCTCAAAAAGTATAAACTACAATAATTCATGTAATATGAAATAGAGTGTTTGAATAGTTCTATAACTCTTAAGGAATTTAAATTTATAATTTAAACTCTTGAAGAAGAAATCTCTAGGGTCAGATATTTTCACTGGAGAATTCTGCAACATGATTTAAAAAGGATTAACCAGTTCTACATAATCTTTTCCAGAAAACGAAAACAAATTCCTATTCATTTCATGAGTCAAGTATTACCCTAAGACTAAAACTAGACAAAGACAGTAAGAAGAAGGAAAGAAAACTACTAATATACCCCATGAATATAAATCCTTAATAAACTATTAGCAAATTGAGTTCAGCATTATATAAAAAAGAATTATCCACCCTGACCAAGTTGAGTTACTTCCAGGGATTCAAAACTGGTTCAATATTCAAAAAGCAATCAGCAGAAGCCATATACTAACAGACTAATGAAGAAAAATCACATGATCATATAAATTTATGCAGAAAATGCATTTGACAAAAGTCAACGTCCATAAAAGAGAAAAATCATCAGAAAAGATATTATAAAGAAGGCCTTGATAAAGAACATGTATGAAAACCTACAATTACTATTATACTTAATGGTGAAAGACTGAATGCTTTTACCTGTGATCAGGAAAAAATCAAAGATGTCTACTGTTAAAGTCAACACTCAAAAAACAAATAATCAAGTTTAAAAATGGGCAGAAGACATGAACAGACACTTCTCAAAAGAAGATATACAAATGGCTAACAGACACATGAAAAAATATTCATCATTAGCCATCAGGGAAATTCAAATCAAAAGCACATTGAGATACCTCCTTACACCAGTTAGAATGGCAAAAGTTGACAACAAGTGTTGGACAGACTGTGAAAAAAGAGGAACCCTCTTACACTGTTGGTGGGAATGCAAGCTGGTGTAGCCACTTTGGAAACCAGTGTTGAGATTCCTCAAAAAATTAAAAACTGGCTACCCTTGAGTGGGAAATTGCACTACTGGGTATTTATCCCAAAGATACAGATGTAGTGAAAAGGAGGGCCACATGCACCCCAATGTTCATAGCATCAATGTCCACAATAGCCAAACTGTGGAAGGAGCTGAGATGCCCTTCAGCAAATGAATGTCTAAAGAAGATGTGATCCATATATACAATGGACTATTACTCAGTCACCAGAAAGGATGAATACTCAACTTTTGTATCAACATGGACAGGTCTGGAAGAAATTATGCTATGTGAAATAAATCAAGCAGAGAAAGACAATTATTGTGTGGTTTCACTCATTTGTGCAACATAAACAAAAGTGTGGAGGACATTAGAAGAAGGAAGGGAAAAATGAAGAGGGGGAATTTGGAAGCGGAGACAAATCATGAGAGACAAACTATGAGAGACAAACCATGGACTCTGGGAAGCAAACTGAGGGTTTTAGAGGGGAAGGAGTTGGGGATGGGTTAGCCCAGTGATTGGTGGGTATTAAGGAAGTCACGAATTGCATGGAGCACTGGGTATTATATATAAACAACGAATCATGGAACACTGCATCAAAAACTAATGATGTACTGTATGGTGACTAACATAAAGTTAAAAAAAAATGTATGTCTATTGTCATCACTGCGATTCAGCATAGTATTAGAAGCTCAAGCCAGCACAGTGAGACAGGGAAAGAATATAAAAAGCATATAGATGGGAAAGCAAGAAATAAAACCATCTCTATTTTGGGGATGTACAAAAACAAAAACCAAGTAAACAAAAAAATGACTCCTAGAGCTATAACTGAGGTCCACCAGGTCATAGATAACAAGATCAACATACAAAAATCAATTCTACTTCAGTTAGTAAAAAGGGTAATGTAAACATCACTAAACTTTTATAATCACTAGACAAAAATGAAACACCTAGATGCTAATAGCACAAAAGAGATACCAGCCCAGTATACTAAAAAAATGAAAAAAAGCTGATGACAGAAGTCCAAGAAAATTTAAATAAATGGAGAAAAGTATATGGCCCAGAAGGCTCAACATGGTAAAGCTGGTAATTTTCCCCGAACTGGTATACAACTTTAACAGGACTCATAACAAAATTCCAAAAATACTTTTGTTGATCTGGATGAGGTTATACTAACATTCATGTGGAAAGGCTAAAGAATTACAAATAGCTAAAACACCTTTGAAAACAAAAATTAAGCAGGAGGGAGGGATCCCTCTGCTCAAATTTCATGATGTGTTCTGTATCTACAGTTACCAAGACTGTAGAGTTCTGGCAAAGTGATAGACACATAGGTCAACAAAATTGGACAGAGAACCCAGAAATCTACCTACATAGGTAAGACCAACTGATTTTTAACCAAAAGCAAACTCGACCATGAGGGAAGTTTTTAATTTTATATTTACACAAAGCCAAGAGATTTTACAAAAGAAAGACATTAGCGAACGTGCAAGACTTCAAGAAATATAAAGCAATTTGTTTTCCTCAGGGAGGTGAAGTTGAGGCTGGGGAAGACTTCATGTGAAAAAATCTAAGTGACTCAAAGATGAAACAGAATAAAGATTTCAGAATCAGAAAAGCCATAGTTAGAAAAACGTTGATGAGCATAGAACCATGTTAAATAAGTAAGGCTAATCTGGAGGTGACGTTTAGAGAATAGAATATAAAGTTACAAACTTTGTCAATGTGAAAATAATGTTGTAACTGATACAAATAACGTATGAGTCGAAAGGAAATGCAAATTGGAATCGTTTGATCATTTACCACACGAGTCAATAGATAACATAATTAGTTCAAAAATAATGTTAACAATGTAATAATTTGAAAATTTAATTGCGGAAAGGGGAAAGAACTTGACAAACTAAAGAAAACATGGATGATACAGAAGATTCAGGGCCCAAAAATTGCACTGTGAGTATAACCAGCGCGATTCCATTTGGCAAAATCCTAAGGTCTGCCTCAGAAACCAGCATGAAACTACCATGGAGGTATTCTTCCAAATCCCAGGGTGGAGGTGAAGGATACGGCTTGTTGAAGGTACACCCACAAAAACAAGTTATGGATTAGGTGAGGAAATTACTCAGACATCCACACACCTGAAACAATATGACAATCTGGAAGACAGAATAGAATAAGGACATTTAAAATGATCAGGGGATTAGAATAAATTCCAGAAACATGAAAGAATAAGATGCTTTTGAAGAAAAAATAGGAGAATTTAGAAATTGAACAGATTCCTCTGGAAGAAAAAAAGATGCAATTATAAGATCAATGGGCAGTTTGACAGCACAAAAGACACAGTTAAACAGAATCCATAAATAAGAAGATAGAGGTATATAGGGGGTTGTAGGTTAAATTGGTAACGGGCAATCTTCAAAAAGATAATAGTGGGAAGTGGTAAGTTCTCAAATTGAAGAAATACTCTGGGGGACGCCTGGATGGTTCAGTCAAGTCACGAACTCAGGGTCCTGGGATCTAGCCCCACATTGGGCTCCCTGCTCAGTGGGGAGCCTGCTTCTCCCTCTGTCTGCTGCTCCCCCTGCTTGTGCGCTCTCTCTCTCTCTCTCTCTGACAAATAAATAAATAAAATCTTAAAAAAAAGTACTCTGGAAGCCAGGAAAATTTAGGCAACAAAACAAAGTCCTGATATGATTATACATATCAGGATGAATATTAATTTAAAACAAAGGGTGAATCAGAGAAACTAGGAAAGAAAAAACAGATTATCCTTAAATGAATGACATTTAGAGCAACAGATTTCCCATTAAAACACAAACAAACATATAAATAGGGGGAACCAGGTAAAGGGAACACTGTATCTTGGCAACTTTCTTATAAACCTAAAGCCAAAAAAAAAAAAAAAAACCAAAACTAAAAAACCTAAAATTCTAAAAAGTTAATATTTAGAAGCTTGAAAAGCAATAGAAACATTACACATAGCCAGAAAAACAAAACAAAACAAAAACAATGAATGAATGTCTTGGAAATGCTGAGGAAAAACAAACCCCAAGTTGCAATTACATACTGAAACAAAAAAACATGACTTTATTTTTTGTGAAAGAGGAAAAAATACACTTTCCCACACATGGACTATCACTGAAAAAACCGCTATCGTGTATACTTCTATAAGAAGGAAACTGACCTCAGAAAGAAGAGATAAGATCTCGAGAAATAATTTTGTAGAAAAAAAACTGCTAAACATGGGATACTAGGAAAAATATACTCCTACAGTATATTGCACTTGGTTGGTTGCACTTGGATAGTCAGACTAGAGTAACTTAAAATAATCAGTCACCAACAGAGTGTGGGCAGATGTGATGTTTGACACTTTCCAGCCTGGCCTTGGGGTGCCCTGAGCAAGCAATCCTTCATGATTCTATGTGTTCTAATATTATAGTATATATACACATGCCATAAAGTAATTTTAGTGAGAAAAAATGATACTAAAATGATTTTAATACAAAAGATAAAAGAAAATATATCACGAAGTCTGTCACTGTCCTCCCCTTGGGGGAGGAGGGGCAATGTAAAGAAAAAAATGGGAAAGAAACTACATCAAAAACTAATGATGTACTACTATATGCTGGCTAATGGAATTTAAATAAAAACATAAATTTTTAAAAAAGTAAAGAGAAAAAGAGGGAAGGAAGGAGGGAAGGAAGGAACAAGGAAGGAAAGGAGGGAGCCAAAGAGGGAGGGGGGGCAAAGGATGGAAAAGAGAGGGATAGGGAAGATAAGCTGTTGGTGGCAGGTGTCCCTGGCAAGGTCCTGCCACCACGCCACCCATTATCTTATTTCCTTTGAACAGAATTGCTCACATCTAGTAAAATGCAATGAAATTGTCCTTGACACTCCTGACTATCTAGCCCATCTTGAGGGCAAAGCTTGCATCCCGCCTCTCCTTTGAAATCCTGGCCAAGAACAGTGGCCTCTCTCCTTTCTTTCACTGGTTCAAGCACATAGTGGGTCCACTGTCTGCAGCACATGCTACTGTCTTACATTACTGTCCGTGTTAATAAGTGATTCCCTGTAAGTTGATCTCTGGTTAGGGGCCAGACTACTCGTTGCACTGCCCTATGCCCAAGGCAGTGACGAGTACATCGGAGCCGGACTGGCCCGAGCTCCTGAGCGGTTTGCTTGCTCTCTGCAATTCCCCACCTTCCTAAAGAGCCTCACCCTAATGTTAGCCCAGCACACCAGAAGACTAAACAGAGCCCCAGCGTCCAGGGAGAACCTTCTAGGGACAGTGCTCCATGTGACAGAGAGCAGGCTTGAGTTTCTAAAATGAAGCTGTGGTTGCTCTCACTGTAGCTTACAGATTCAGCTACTTACTAGCTCCTTCTTTCTCTTATTTTCCCAGACTGATGAATTCGGTAAGAAGGAATCATCCTCTAGAAATTGCACTAAATAGAAATAAAAGGAACGAACTTTATGCAGAAATCAAATGGTCTTTCCAGCTCCTTAATACCCAGATGTGGGAAGTGTATGGAGTAAACACCTGAAAAGTGATTTCATTTCTTCCTTCCCACCTGGATGCTTGGAAAGCTTGGAGATATACATTCAGATCTCACACTGGATGGCGTTGGAGAATCACGTGGTACAGTAGGAAAAAATGCAAATCAGGAACAGAATGTAAACTTGGAGTGAGACAAGTAATTGAAGATTTGAAACCTGGCTCCAAAGCTCAAGCGAAAAATGGTAAACTTACTTTCTCTGGGCTGCACTGTCCTCATTTATATAATGGGCATCCTACTAGCTTTCTTCTGGAAATGCTGTAGGGGAAGCAAATTTCACAGCACAAAACCTTGACTGAATTTTGATTCCTCTTCCTTCTCCATAGCGTTTGCAGACAAGGCATGAATATATTTTTTTATCCTGGCAAGTCCATCGTCTTCATCATCCCATATAAACCCAATAAATGCGGCTGGTGAACAGTTTCTAAGCAAAGCCATTAAGAAGTCTCCATCCCTTGCAATCCTTCCAAGCCAGCCCCATACAGCAATTTGCAAATTTATGATGTGATAGATAGAATTTCTTTGTTTTGATTTTGCATTTGCATATTTATTGAGATATGACGATCTTAATTAGTTCTGCCTTTTTTGTTTTGTTTGTCTTCTTGGTTGGGAAAAGACAGCTTTCTATAGTGCAAAATAATTCTGCATGCTAACAGGGTGAGCCAAACCCAGCCTGTGGCACTTCTTGATGTTGATGCTGTTTAAAATGCAGCTTTGTGGAATCTCTTTTCACTTGTTTTCTCTTTAAATGCTGAGGTAATGCTAAAAACTTGGGTGAATGCCAGACCTCAAGAGGCAGCCACCTACTGAGAAGCAAGAGAACTCTTTTAAAATTCCAGACACTTGTACTCATCCTACATGTTCTCCCTAGACTACCTATCACCCATCTCCCTCCTGAAAAAGCTAAGCCCTATCAAATGCCTCTTCGAAATGCCTCTCTTGCTTCTTGGCTTTTGGAGAGGAGAAAATGCATCCGAATTTCCTCAGTGGATGCATCCCAGGGGAGTATCTGGACATGCTGTTCACACTGGGCTTTTCATCCTGGACCTTCTATTTATTTTCTACAGGAGCAGAGCTGTGTGTGAATTCTGTGCCCCATCCGAGAGGCAGCAGCCGCCCAGCGGATAACACATAAACACGTGAAGACATACGGATCTTACCCACCATGAGTATCTCCCCATCCATCCTCACCCAGAACAATTAGCACGATTCCCTAGA
The DNA here is from genome assembly GCF_010015895.1 of Lontra canadensis. Taxonomy (NCBI): domain Eukaryota; kingdom Metazoa; phylum Chordata; class Mammalia; order Carnivora; family Mustelidae; genus Lontra; species Lontra canadensis. The sequence continues at coordinate 257,227 of NW_022631258.1, read as the reverse complement.
GTTTCCCATTTGCCGAGTTCTTCACACCATCACGAAGTCTGTCACTGTTTTGACACTTCTACGAGGAAGGATATAATCTATTATTTCCCTGGGATTTTTTTTTCCTTTTGGTTTTGTTTATGAAAATAACCCAGTAATGGAGAATTTCCTGTATACAGAGAAAAGTACCAGGCACCATTGGTAAATGGGGGCAAAAATAGCACTGCTCATCACCTACTGTATGTCAGATGTTTTGCATTTGTTTCATTTCACTCAAAATGCAAACCAATATGCATATCTATGGGGTGATATTATGATTTTATAGCTGGGAAAAGAGAGATCTTGGGCATTTAGAAAATGTTCGCAGTATCTTAAAGCTACACATGGCACAGAAGATGTATGATAATCAGATAAGACTGAGGGTTTCTGTGTCCCTCAATTCAATCAACAAATACTGAGGTATGAAATCTACTTTGCCTGAGGGAGAAATGGGAGGAGATATTAATTCAGCCAAAATCAAAGCCATGGGCTCTGTAAAGTAGTCTGGAAAAAGTCCAATGCCATTCTCACCAAAAAGTCATGGCAATAAATGTCTCGCTTCTTTTTTTTGTTTGTTTTTTAAAGATTTATTATTTATTTATTTTAGAAAGAGAAAGAGAGAGAGAGAGCATGAGCCAGGAAAGGGGCAGAGAGAGAGAGAGGGAGAGAGAATCCCAAGCAGATTCCATGCTGAGTGCAGAGCCTGATGTGGGGCTTGATCTCACGACCCTGAGCTCATGAGCTGAGCTGAAATCAAGAGGCAGATGATCAACTGACTGAGCACCCCAGGCATCCCTCAATGTCCTGCTTCTTAATGAACAAGTGAATCCATGTGGGGGATGTGGTCCCAATTCTTCACAAAAATAGAAATACAGAATAAAAAAGGATGAGAGTGGGTTAAAGAGGAAAGAATGAAAACAAAAGCAGGATGAGAGAGAGAGAGAGAGAGAGAGAGAAGACAGACAAAGAGAGATGGAGATGGTGTATGAGGTATTTAGGAAACTAGTTGGTCAACAAGAGCTTTACTTCTGTGATAAGTGAGTTGACCTAAGTGGCCTGGGGGGAAAGAGGGAAAAGAAAAAAAAAAGATATGTAAGATGCTGGGTTACTGTGGAGGATAACGAAGAGCTGAAAAAGTTGTATGACAGAAGATTTCTGAGGGATCCACGGAGGTTTCAGATATTCACTTTACATTATTCATCTAGAACAGTCGATGAAGTACCGCTGAGCCAAATCACAGTCTCTGGCTCAGTCTTTCGCTTCAGAAACATATCCGGTGGTAAAACAGAGTTGGCATCTGGGGTGTGTGGTTGGCCATACTCTGTCGCTAAGGGATCTAGAGAAGGGAACTAGCCCATATAGGTATCCAGTGCACGAGCAGGATGACCGATGTCAACTGACTAGAGAAAGTGTGAGCAAGTCAGCTCATCGCTTCAGAAATGAACAACGGTGGTAGAGCTCAGTCTCTCTCACGTTGCCGTGTTCCAAAGACACCCACTTTCCCACCTGTTTTCCACCATTCTCACCGTGTTTTCTCATTGAACAGTTCCAAATACATCCTATCGGATATTTGCGGGTAACTGCCCAAGAGCCACAACAGAGTAGGGCAAGCTGAAATACGTTGCCGTTTGCAACATTCCCTGAGCAGTGGGACACACGGTGCAATGTCCGTTTCAATGGATCAAAACAAAACAAAAGCCCCAAAACCGCTCTACAGTGGCACCAAACAATAGAACTGTGGTTGTGTCTCACTCAGTGACACTGTCACACTCATCACTTCAAAACCTTGCAAGAGAACATTTTCTCATTGTCTGGAAAACAGAACATCTGAAAGAAGTACACATTTGCGGAAAGCACTTAGATTTCTGTGTAATTTTTGGTCCAACTTTTCTCTGCTGAGAGGTATCGCCATTCCAGCGTTAAGAGAGAAGGACTTTCTTTTTTTCTTATGTGCTTCGAAACCACAGAGAAAGAAACCTGGTTACCAGAAATAAACAACATTTCAAGGATAAATTATGCGATGGGAAAGGTCAGGGGTGATTTCTCGGCAAAAACAAATCAAATTAAGAAATTTAAAAAGGCGGACATAGGTTTTGATCCTTTGAAAAGTTAAAAGGTAATCTGTGCATTGATGTTCTGACTCACAATTTTATAGGCACATCTCCTTAAGTGCCACCCCGCACTTACTTGCTATGGAACTCTTAATGTTATAAATGTTTATGTATTGTTGGTCTCACAGTGGAAGCCACACCATCTACTGCACTCAGCCAATGAAAGCAGTATGCCATTTTGCCCTCTTTTTATTTTAGAAAGTGCTCATTTTTTAACTCCTCCACATTTTTCTCTTTCTGACATGATTTTATGTTCTGGTGAACAGTTTTGACTCATAATGGCTCACAAAAGACATGCGGGTAATAGTGCTGGTGGTACAGACAGTGAATACTGGTTTTAAAGTGGTTGGAGGCCATGAGCACATTTAAGGAAATTAAGGGTAAGGGAACTGATGGTAATGTCCAGGGCCAACTGAGGTCTCCATGGAGGTCACGGAGGAAACCCCATTTTTACCAGTGTTTAGAATCACCCCGATTTCTTCTGTCTCCAGAAAATTCCATTTTATATTTGGATCTTCTTTGGTTTACCATCCTCTCTCCTGGAATTGTTGACACCTATCAGCCCAGATACATTGTTGACTGAGAGGACTTCTGACACACCCAGACATATGCATGTGTCTGGTTAGCATGAATAATGAGGATGACCCTCCGATAAAGTCTAAGGTGACAAAATGGGTCATGGTTCATGTTGCTCCTTTCCCCCTTGCTGGTTCCAGGACTGAAGTTATGTACTCTTGAGCCCAAAGAAAAAGAATCCAGCTTTCCAAAACCCTGAGACTCTCACCAGGATGCAGCTTCTCTTTCCTACCCTTGGCACGTACGGGTGGCAGTAATGATGAAAGACTGTAACCTAAACTCCTCTTTTTGCTACACTTCCTCCCCATTCTTCCCAGAGTGCTGAGAGTAACTGATGGGAAATTAACAGCTCGCTGGGGTTTACACACATCATTGTGCATCTGTGGTTCTGTGCCGAGATCCCTTTATCCGGGGGCAGGGGACCATGTTTTCTTTTTTTGTTTTGCTTTGTTTTGTTTTTATTCTCCCAATCATACAAACTCATAGAAGTCCTTTGACATTATTAAGAGCTTCATAAACCCCACTGTATCCTGTGAGATCCCTAACCTCAAATTGTGTCATCTGTAGCCAGAAGAATCTGTGGTAGGTGCTGGAAAAATGTCAGGGAATTACAAGTAAAGGAGAACAGCAGTTCTACAGTACGACGTCAGAAACTCCTCTGCAAAGGGATTTTGTGTCACAGGACTTGCAAGGATTTGATTCAGGTGGAATTCCCCTATCCACAAACACCTTCTTCCCTCTCAAGTCAGAATGGCCTTACATATTAGAAACCGAGAGATTCATAGGAGAGCACAACGGGATACAGCTTGAGGGGGAAGCTTAAGCAATACTGGAGGAATGAGTCTTAGCGAACAAAAGCCCTGGTGAGTATGTAGTCTGAGCTCAGACAGGTGGCTTTAAGTGATTAGGTGGGTGAGCAACAGAGCAAGTGTTTCAATAATATTACAATATATAAATGTATCAAATTCACATGCTGCACACCTTAAAGTTACAAGGATGTTATATGCCAAAAATATTTCAATAAAAAAAGCTGAGATTTATGGTTCAAAAGATGGAAAAGTTTTAAAGTAAGAACCAAGATGGATAGATCGATAGACATATGTATCTTTCCATATATGTATCCTATCATTTCTATTTGTTTTAGTAAATGACTTTTATGAAGCAGTCTTTATATAAACAGTTTAAACATTTTTTAGTTAGTACCCGTATCTTAAACACATATTATAACCAAAGACCCTTCACAGTGGGTACTCTGTGAGCTCTCAGAAAATCCTGGTTGATTTCTCTACCCCTTAAGTTAATAGAGTTTTCATTTATATCAATACTTCTATTATAGAGACTTGATATTACAAACCTGGGAGAAAAAGGAGCTCCTGCAATCTGATCTCTACTTATTTCTTTATCCCACTTTTCAAACTATATTCTGCCGCATAATCCCTCCATTAAAGCTGGTCTCGCCTCTCCTCGAATCCGTGAGGGGCTTTGCTACTGCTCTGACTTGGCTCACGTGGACACTACCTGCAGTGCTGCCCTTCTCACCACTGGCAACAGAAACCCTCATGTGGCTGAAGATCAAGCCCAAATGTTACTTCCCTGATAAAGAGCTCGTGACTCCACGGGCTAGAAATAATTACTCATCTGACTTTAGTGCACTTATTCATTGCACTACCATCCCTTGGGGGTCAAAGATGTGTTTCAGATTAATGTGCAGCTTTCCTAGTTCTTCCTCCTTGCCTTATACACAGAAAACGCTCAAAATAAAATACCAATTAAGGAATGGCAGGAAAAAAAAAAAAACCCTTTCCTAATATAAGAAAAATGCACTCCACTCCCAGATGAGGGATAGACCGATCTCTCTCGTGATTTCTACTGGCCAGCCACAGAAATCGAAGAGGTGGGGGTGTGTAAGAGAATTCATACTTAGAATTTTGAAACTGCAGAAGTGACAGTGCTAGACTAGCCCCTTCTTTACAAGATCATTTGCTAACATTCAATGTAATTGGGGTTTTTACATGAGATCCCAGTTTGCTTGCCCTAGGCAAGTATCTGTGTTCTCTGCTCTAGGAATGGAAGGACTAGAATCAGGTGTTTCCAGATAAAATGAAAAGGGCAAACATGGACAGAAGTTCCAGATTTGCAGGATGGGGTGGAAGGTGAAGATTCTCTGTGGAAAAACAAACTCCGCACTGCTATTTGAAGGCTCTGTTTTGTTACCTTGGGAGCTGTCTCCCAAGTTCTATGTTTCTATCAGGCTCTCACGTTTCAGATAAAAGGATTTTGTGTTGCTATTGTTACAGCCTAAAAGAACTCTTTACACAGGACTTTTTATTGTAAGAACACAATCAAACCTCCCTGCCTTCTGAAACACCCAGGGATTCCAAGGAGTTTAGAGAGCAATGAATTCTGATCTCAGTTGTAAGGAAAAATACACACACACACACACACACACACACACACCCCAAAACCAAAACCAGAGAGCTACTGGTTTCTGAGCAGAGAGCCCTATATGTACCACCTACCATCAAGCCTAGGTTGAAAACCACCATTTTGTGGACACCGGATTCTATTTTGGCTAAAAGTAACCCATTTACAGTTATCTGCTGGTCGTCACTGTGACCACACATCTTTCTCCTGATAATGAAGTTACATGATGGTCAGGCAGAGTCATGGGTACCAACCAGTGCCATAGCATCAGTGGGAGGAATCACAGGATAAGTGGGACAAGAATGGAGTCGATATATTATCAGAGATTATATGACGTTGGTTATTTATCTTCTTGATGGCAAAAAGGATTGCGACCCTCTGCCTCATGGAAATTTTAAAAGATGTGAATCGTTTCTGATCGACTCCCCTGTTGTACAAGCAGAGTGCAGAAAAATTGAGTGTTTTCACAAGGTGTGTGTGAGAGAAAGCAATCAGTACCTTCAGAGGGGGGTTGCCCTAACCCTAATAAGTCCATTTTAATTTACATCACATGCAATTCTAAGGGAATTTAACTAATAGGGCATTAACCGAATCAATTTTACTCTAAACGTGACTGTTCACCTTCAAGGAAGTAGTTGGATTTGAGCAGTTAACTAGGCACAGCTTGCATTGGGTTGATGAAAAAAAGTTATAATTTTAAGTGACAAATATGGCCTATTTTGGAATGTCGAATGATTAACTCGTTAGAAGATAGCCTCTGATGATCATGATCATGACAGGACAGAAGTGACGATCATAAGCAAGCCAGCACAAGCTGGTCACAGGGAGTCACAAAATAAAATTGCTGTAGGAGGGGCTGTGATAATTCATTATAAATGTCATAATAAAATGCATTATGTAATTTATTATGATAAAATTTAATTGATGCATAATATGTCATAGCAAGTTGGCCTAGAGCAGGAATAAATAAATAGCCCTTAACGAATCCATGATACCGTAGTAACACAATTCTAACAAAGAACAGATTCTACATATGTAAAATTATTTCACACATTATATATAAACTACGTTTTCTTATTATTATACTTCAAAAGCCTCTTTAAGGGAAAATAGCACTATTACATAGATGTTTTACCTTCATCTGGTAGCATGTTATATGAGGCAGTATTTTTACTAATCACTGATTAACATAGCAATAATGATAAGGCACAATGAAGCAAATCTATGTGCTTCAATGCTAGATATCTAGTATCTTAGAGTTACAAACTTAATCTACTCACTCATGCAATAAACATTTATTGATTTTCTAGAGATTTTCTTTTATTCATGTATGTATTCATTAATTGAGGAATAAAAAGGGGAAGCGGAACAACCCTTAAGCCACCTCCCATGTACTGGGGGCTGTTGCTTGGGAAGTGAACACAAAAGAGCCCAGGAGTGGAGTTAGGAGTGGGAATGGGGGGGTCAGATGCCCTCAGAGGTCAGCTAGGGTATGTTCAGTGAATGTTCTAGTAGAGAAGCAGGCAATGCATCCTGGGAGCTCAGTGTATGGAACAAGTCAGTCTGTCAGAGGGAGGCATGAAAGCTTTCTCTGGGGGCTGAACACATGAGTTCTATCCAGGCCAAGGGAGGACAGTACTCCCCAGGGTGAAGAGTAATGTGTGTACAGTTCCAGCATCATGATCCACAGTGACGGTAAACCCTTCAGGGTGCTGGAAGCATAAGCTTCTTGTGGTTGGTGGGGACACAAGAGGCTGGGGGTCTAAGGGCAGAAGCTAAGGGGCTGGTTAGCCAAGGAAAAGAAGTCAGACTTAATTTTACAGGTCATCTTATTTTGTATTTATAAAGAAAATGCTGGAGCACACTCTTTATCCCATTAGCATTAGACATAATTATTTAAATATAACTTGTTAGAGATTAGCTGTTTAATTTAAAAAACATAATTAATTGGAGCAATGTATTAAATAATAATATTTGACATCATTAATGAGGGTATAATTATATGTGCTATTTAAAAACTTAGTGCAATACCAATATTTTCTCATAAAATGAAGCAAGAATTATTATCCACAAAGCAACTTAGCAACTTGACTAAGTTCATTTTGGAATTCACATCCCTGGCAGTAACCGCTCGAATTTAGAAAATCTATCTAAAATCTCTCCACATCAAGTCACATAAGTATAAGAAAAATGTAGTAATATTTTCATAAGGAATAGGTTAAAGAAAAAAAGGAGAGAGTAAGACTCCCATTAAGTATATGTGAATTTATAAAAAGGTCTCATCTCTCCTCTAAGACTTTAGGGGACTTGGAGAAATTCCCCCCTGCACCAGAGATTTGCCATTTATTTATTTTATTTTTTTTGGGGGGGAAGATTTTATTTACTCATTTGAGGGAGAGAAAGACACAGAGAGCGAGCACAAGCAGGGGAGAAGCAGAGGGAGAGGGAGAAGTGCTATTTATATGCCTAATTCTTATATAAGGAAAATGAAGCTCAAAGAGGTTAGGTGACTTGCCCAAGGTCATTCAGCTAATAATTAGTAGCATCAAGCCTGGCACTGAGGTTGTGACTATTCCATAGTGAGAGAAATCATGCACTGATCTCAGAAAGGATACAGTTCCATTGATAATACAGGCAAGCATTAAATGTAAGCATTGACATGTTTTATTATTTGATTTGAACATTGCATTTTAATGGTATATATCTGCTCTTTCCTGTCTGTTTTCTAGGAAATAGCATCTATGCGAAATAAGGCTCATATGTAATTCTGAGTAAGTGACCAGGAAACAGAGTACAGTGATGTCCCCTCAAAAAACTGCTGTCATTGGATGTCACCAAAGACTTGGAAGCAACATGCTGGTATCTAGTTAAACTCTATTAAATGGTGCTTTTTGAGGTCAAGAGAGGTGCAAACACTGCCAACGTTTGAACTTAATACAATGAGATCTTTCTATGGGACGATCACTTTCTATGGGAAGGTCACCTTGGCAATGGAGAAGGGGAAATGGAACAGGAAGAGAAGTTGGAATGTTCTTGCCTTGATACCCATGAGAAAGAATGACTGTGTTCAGAAAAGCAACTAACGAAGAGGCTGATAGGTTCCCGAATCATCTGCAAGCCAGACTAACACATAACACATAACACATGAGGAGGGAGATAGAGAGAGATAACAGGATGACACTGAGACTTTCAGGGGAAAAGAAACTGAGAGTGTTTAAATGAGATAAGGTTTCTTCCAACTTGAAGAATTATTTTTAAAAATATTTTCTTCTTGTGCCTACAGGAGTTCTTGTCTATTTCATGTTGGATTCCATGCTAATTCGAGAAATATATTTCTGTTTTAAAAAACAAACATGCCAGGGCACCTGGGTGGCTCAGTGGGTTAAAGCCTCTGCCTTCAGCTCAGGTCATGATCTCAGGGTCCTAGGATCGAGTCCCACATCGGGCTCTCTGCTCAGCAGGGAGCCTGCTTCCCCCTCCCTCTCTATCTCTCTGCCTACTGTGATCTCTGTCAAATAAATAAATAAAATCTTAAAAAAAAAAAAAAAAGGCAATGAATCCCAGACTCCCAAAGCTGCAAAACTGAACTTAGCCCTTCTGATGGGGAAGGAGGGAGTAAGTGCCCGTCAGGCACGCCCCACATCTCTGACTCCTGTCAGCATGGTGTGGTTTCTCCACTTGGCAACCTACCAGGAGCCAGGCTCAGAGTCAGCTGCTGGGCGTGGGGTGAGGAATACAGGCTTTACCCTGCTCTGCCCTGCCTAGTAGGGGTCAATGAGATGTGCATTTGCGACACCAGCTGTGCAGGCAGCTGGCGGGGGCGGCGGGTGGAGCAGTAATGAGGGTCTTAGCTGATCTAGTGTGTATCAGTGCTCCCTACATGCACACACACACATGCAAATTCATACATGCACACATACATCCATGCACTCACACCCATACGTGTGCACATATGAACACACACACACACATTTGCACAAACTCATACCCACATTCCTACCTATATTCATACCCATATATATATATATACTGGGCACACACACAAGCACGTCTGCACACTCATGCTCACACACTCACCTCTGCACCCGCACGTGCACACGTGAATATGCACATCGGCACACGTTCACGTGCACACACTCACACCTACACCCACACATACATACTTGCACACACACTCGTCCACAATTCAAATCTATACCCATCCACACACATGCCCATATTCAGCCACACACGTACCACAACTGTGCACGCGGAAAGACACACAACCATCACCACCCCCAGGATATCCTGAATAGGAACATCCTCCTTACGGTTCAGATACAAAGAACATTTTTCCTTTTCTCAGCCATCCTTGGCTCTCCTGACACGTACAATTGCTTCTAAATTTCTCCATCCTCTGATTCCCTGCCTGGAAAGCTTACAACTTTGCTTCCCTGTTTCCTTTCTGCTTTTGTCCTGATAATTATATTAACAGTTCCAGATAACCCCTCCCATGGATGGCAGTCCGAGGCAAAGCTGTCTTCTACTTTAAGGCTATTTTAAGGTCCTAAGAATGGGCTCATTGCATATTCTTTATTATTGATCTAATTCTACAATCTGCTTTCCTACTTCACTTCAGTCAAGAAAAGCCTTTAATGGTACCTAATGTTGAGATTCAGCAAACTTTATGATTCCAGGCTCTGTTGTTGTTAGTGAAAAAAAAAAAAAAAGAAAAAGAGAAATACAGATTTCCAAAGTCTGCTTCTGAGTTTCTTCCCTGACAGGCCTTCTCACTGAAGGAGGCTCTGATTACTGCTGGGGCCAAGAGAAAACATGGTGCTTTGCTTTCCCTTCTAAAATCCCCCTGCCCCTTTGCCTTCCCATTGCCCCCCACCCCCCACCCCGCAAGATTTTCACCAGGTAAACCGAAGCTCCTCCCTGTGGTAGGATGACAGCACAGAGGCTCAGGTATCACCTTCTAACTTCCATTCCACCAAAGTTATTGGCGGCATGGCTGCTTCCCAGAGGGGACCCTAGGCCACCGCTGACAGACACCCAAAAACACACAGCACAGCCAAATCAAGAGCAGACTTACGGTCACCCCTGGCAGGGCTGAGAGGCATGCTTAATCTGCCTCCTCAGAAGAGTTTTCTGGAATATAAAGCCAAAGGAAAGGGGCAATTTATTGTGTGGATTGCGTATTAATTAGTTTTCAGGAGTTCCTTGGGTAATTACAATCTGTAACATTTGTAATTGATTTGGCTAGATTAAAAATGGATGCTTTGGTGCATCTGTGAAATTAGCAAGGAGCCAAGAAGAAGTGGGAGGTGGAAATGTCTTACCTATGAGATGAGGAACAAGTGGGCCTCAGGCCAAGCTCCAGACGATAGATACCTTCTCTGGAGCCAAAATCCCAGCAGACATCCAAGACTGTACACTCAGCAGGAGAGATCTTTCCCCAAAAAGACCCCATGGGCGGGTCTACCTATGGGTAGGTGACCAGATGTCTCCTGAGCAGCTCTTTTAAACAACTGTCCTCGAGGAGAGCTTTCCCCAGAGCCTTAGAAAGTCAGACACCTCCCTCAGTTCCACCTTGATAGTAGTCAGGCCAACAAGATGGGCATAACTGAATCTCAATCATTCCACAAAACAGAAGGAAGGAGCCCTTCTCCTGGCAGGGAAGAGGAGCTAGGCCAGGAGGAAGGGGGCAGGGATGTCAAGAGGGAGCTGTCCCCCGCAAGACAAACTCTGGGGCTGAATGCCTCCCTCCTAAGCCCTGTGGATGGCTTCCTGTCCTCTGGGACCCTTCCAGAAAGACTCTTGCTCCCTGTCTGTCTTACTCGAGCTCCTGCCAGGAGTCATTCATGCATCTGTCACCAACAGTCATGCTGTTGTGAACCAGACCAGAGCCCCACTCTTCGGGCAAGGGCTGGGACTCAGAGCATCCCATCTGAAAGGCTACACCCTCACCCCTGACACTGACAAGTCTTAACACAGAGGTGATGAGGTGCTCCTGGAAGAGGGATGCTGTGGAGTTGTGGGTGGAAGACCAAGTACAGAGATTCAAGAGAAGAATGATTAAGCTGTCTCAACTTAGTGGGCATGTTAGCTAAGACTCATGGAACGCTTGCTATGTACAAAGTACTGCAGGGGAGTGCCTGGGTGCCTCAGTTGGCTAAATGTCTGCCTTTGGCTCAGGTCATGATCTTAGGGTCCTGGGATTGAGCCCCACATAGGGCTTCCTGCTCAGTGGGAGTCCGCTTCTCCCTCTCCCTCAGTCTGCTGCTCCCCCTGCTTATGCTCGCTCTCTTTCTCTCTAATAAATAAATAAAATCCCCCACCCCCCCCCCCCTCAAAAAAAAAAAAAGCACTGCAGGAAAACTTAGAAACTCTCAACCACAGAGCTTCAGGGAAGTCTAGTAGTGGGCAGGTGGGGAGGGTTATATGACAATATGGTGAGCAAAGGCTTTAGAAGAGATACGGATAAAAGAGATTGAGGACCTAGAAAAGGAAATCAAAGGGAAGAGTACAGAAGGGAGATCAAAAGATAAGGGAGGGAAAGAGAAGTGGAGAGAGATACCCACACTGGGCCACGAGCAAGAGACCCAACAAAAAGGAGGGAAATCCTCACAGAGAAAAGAGTGATTTTCTCTGTAACAGACTTCTATAGCCCACTATAGCCCACTGCCTGTTTTTGTAAATAAAGTTTTATTGGGACACAGACATGCCTGTTCATTCACATATTTTCGGTGGTTTGTGTCCTAAAACGGCAGAGTTGAATACTTGCCTGAGAGAGATATGCAAAGCCAGAAATATTTACCTACTCTTTATGGAAGAAGTTTCCTAAGCCCTGTTCTAGAGTAAAACCCTAATCACAGAAGCCTGCTCCACAAATGAGAGCACGTGTCCATTCTCTCTCTAGGATTGACTGACAGGGGTCTGCTTTCGAGATCCAAGTAGAGATCAGCCCTGCTGAGGGATATGTTCTGCTCCAGGAGAGAGAGAACTCACATTCGCCAGTGTTACTCATCTTTCCCCTGTCAACATGGCGTGAGGAGGAAGTAGGTCTCACCAGGATGGGGATGACTCCATTTTAAAATACAGATGGGGGCGCCTGGCTGGCTCATTCGGAAAAGCATGAGACTCTTGATCTCCCCCTTTGTAAGTTTGAGTCGGGTGCATTACTTAAAAAATAAATCTTTGGGGGTTGACGTTTCACCTTTGGCTCAGGTTATGATCCCAAGGTCCTGGGATCAAGTCCATTGTGGGGCTCCCTGCTCAGTCGGGAGTCTACTTCTCCCTTTCCCTATGCCTGCTACTCCCCCTGCTTGTGTTCTCTCTCTCTGTCAAATAAATAATAAATAAAGTCTTTTAAAAAATAAAATAAAATCTTTTAGATAAAATAAAATAATAAAATAAAATTTAAAAATAAAATAAAATACAGATGTGTGTTGTTAGAAATATCACCATTGTTAATTTTGATCTTGGGGAGAAAGAAAGAAAGTGAGAAGAGAGAAGCAGGTCAGTAACCACACTGCATGTGAGGCGGAGGGGTGGAACTGGAAGGAACAGTGTTTAATCCAAAACAATGGCCAGAAAAATGTTGCTAAACTATGGAGCAACAAGTGGCCCCCAGGTCTCTTTACTGGATGTATTTCTGATAGCTGACAAATACAAAATGTAGATAAGTGCTTAGTATCTTCAGGATTCAGAGAGTAAGTCTGCTCAGTAAGGATGGCAAATGTCTAATTGAAATTGGAGATGCCCAGACTGGAGTTTTCCCCCTGTGTGTGGGGCTCATGCCTCTTTACTTTCTGCTTGTCTCCCCCAACCCCACCATGCTCACAGGAAGAATAGCTTCCAAGTATCTTTTGAAAAGGTCTGTCTTCAGTGGTCACTGGTTTCCCCCTCCCTCCAAGAAGAATACTACTTAATTTTCTACAGAAGGGGTGGTTTTTTGCCCAATCTCTTCTTCACAGAAGAGCACTCCAGCCAGGTCTGGGGATATAAGTTTTAGCAATCTACTAAAGACAATGTGCTATCTACTTAGACAATGGCTAAGCACCTGCCACCTTCTTCCCATCCAGGGATTATAACTCAGGTTTCCTTAGCTAGTCCACTGCTGAGTGGCAACTAGGATGACTGAAGCCCACTAAGCTAGACGAGCCTTCAGTAAACACACGGAGGATGGGATGGGCATTGGTTATGGGTTTTTTTTAATACATCTGAACAGATACAAGTTTGAGATTTGGTAGATGACCCACGTACGCTGTATCATGGGGACCTGGAAGATTTTCTTAAGCCCAGGGAGTGAGATAAGTGAGGAGAATTGGTCCATACACACTCCTTCATAGCCAAGGAATAGAAAATTAGTATTAATAATGACAATGAACATTGTATCGGTCTTGGGATTGTTACCACTGTGCCAGGCACTAGACCGCATGATTACCCTGCAGCTACTCTCTCAACCTTTCAAGAACCCTAGAGGTAGGTGTCCTTATTCCATTTTATAAATGAGGAAACCAAGGCTTAGGGAGCCCAAAGCATACATCAGCTGGGCAGCTACACATTTAATCTCTCCCTGACCCTGAACCAGTGGCAATCATTCCCAGCAGGGACTCTCTCCCACAACAAAGGAGGATCTGGGAGAAGTCCTTTTCTTTCATCCAGAGCATCCGACCTGAACATCACTCTGGGAGCCCACAGGAGCATCACTTCCAGGCTCCTGACTCCCCCTGGCTTCTAAGATCTACTTGATTCCTTGTTGGGCCTGGGGTCCTCCTGCCTTGAACCATGGACCAGGTTACTGGGATGGGATCTTTCCTCATGTCCCCCATGGTGCCTTCCCTTGTGGTTGAGGCTCCCTCCCTCCATTGTTCCCTTCTGCTTAGATGGGCCTCCTGGTTGTGTGACTTGAATCCAAGATGGCAGCTCCCTAGAAACTGAATCTGAGGGTTCCATCTTTCACAGTTTTGACTGGCCTGGATCAAACTAGAGTTAGTTATACTCTGTTTTATACTTGGTGACAAAAGGGCCCCCAATACTTACGGTAAATAAGATCCTGTATTCTGACAAAGCTGCTAGGATGATTCAGGAATCATGGGACCACTTTGTTTCTTTCTTTACAAATTGCCTCATGGTCCATACGAATTGCCTGCTCATGGAGGATGAGCGATAGGCAGGAAGTCAAGTCTCATGTTGAGGTAAGGTGATATTTTAGCCTGGATCTTCCAGGCCAGGTTTTCCTGACCTCCACCCCATTCCTAATGATCACCCCCTTAAGGGTCCCTTGCTAACCTCTATCTTTAATCCAGCCTTTGAACAGAGAGGCCAGAAAGTTGGAGAAAAGCCAGGGGTTCAATATCCTATGCAGTCGTTAATTTCTTTCTCATAGGAAACAAATCTGTATGTCAGTGCTATGCTAACATTGCATCTCTAACATCATGGCAGTAGCTTTAGGCCAGTGAGCATTAATAAAACAAACTGGCTTGAACAGATGTGACTCAGACACTAAAGAGAAAGCCATGAGGCTCAATACTAACCCCAACTGCTAACTCATCCCCTCTTCTTCTATGGAAACTTCCATTAAATTATTTTATTTTAAATGGGAAATCTTCAATTAAATTGTGGCAAAGAACATGCTGTGTGTCTAAGGGAAGTGGGCATGTTTGTCACCCACAATCTGGATACCGAGCTGTGATATGGCTCTGGCCTCGTCCCATGCAGCAGGCTTGTGTGTGAGACCTACATGTTACTTACGGCAGCAGTGGCAAAGCCTGCTGAAGCGGGTGCCCTGAGTGGAGTGCGGGGAGGCCCAAGATTGATTTCACACTTTCACTGCTATTAAAAGATTCTTAGCATTTAAGTTGAAGGAAATTGTGGGACGTTTTCTCTGGGACTCATTAACAAAAAGTCTAAGAAAGAACAAGGTGTGTGTGTGTGTGTGTGTGTGTATGTATATATATATATATTTTTTTTTTCCTGTTCTGTATTTTTTATCTCCTCTAAACTCACAGTCCTGGTTATGACCTCGCTGTTTTCATATTTGCTACATAGTAACAGTTGGCTCTATTACTTCTCAGATAGGGATATCTTAGGCAGGGACAAATGAAGTTGCGGTGTTGGATGCCATGCTTGGAGACCCTCTCAAGAAGCATTTTTAAACTGTTGGATTGCTACCAATTAGGGTGTCACAATATCTTATATTTAAAGATCATTTGATGAATATACCAGGAACTAGCATATAATAAGAACAGGAAAATCAAAAATTTTTTCTTTGGTTGTATCTGTGTATGTTGAAGTATAAAGAGTCTCTGTATAAAATGTACTTCATAACGTGGGTTGCATTAGAAATTATTTTGAAAAACTATGTTCTAATGTATAACCCCAGATCAGTTAGAGGGGCAAAGAATACCACCACTTCTCCTTCATGTGGTTTATCCCACATAGGGGATAAAACTTTCATTACTGTACCGTCTGGTGCTCAAGAGGCAGCTAGTGTCTCTGGGCTCCTATAATAGAGACCCCACGCATCCGCTCCGGTACTCCCTCAAAAAGGACTCAGGGCTTTCCTCAAACCAGAAGCAAACCAGACTGAATGGACAGTCAAAGGAACTAACCTTAATTTGGTACTTACCATGTGTTGGGTACTTGACCCAAAGCGTTAATGTATATATTAATAGATATTGTATATTATATATGTTATATTATACTATAGTATTGTATTATATTATAATATATAATATATAATTATATAATATAATATATATTATATATGTATATTATATATTAATGTATTTACAATATGCATATTACCTATATATGCATATATATACAAACATAATATATACATGCACATATTAATATATATGTATATTGTATTATATGTATACTATAAAGATGTATAAAATATGTATTTACTTATTATTTGACAGAGAGAGATCACAAGTAGAGAGGGAGAGAGAGAGAGGGAGGAAGAAGCAGGCTCCCTGCCTAGCAGAGAGCCCGATGCGGGACTCGATCCCAGGACCCTGAGATCATGACCTGAGCTGAAGGCAGAGGCTTAACCCACTGAGCCACCCAGGGAGCCCCTAACATTTTTTAAAATCATTTTTTTCTTACACATAAGTGACTCCTAAGACTGTTACCATTCCCTCTGGAAAGAATTGGGAAGTACTGAAAAAACAGTGGCCCTCCACAAAGGCACTTTACATATCAGGTTTCACAATTAACAAACCACTCCCACAGTCTTATCTGACTTGACCTTCACCACCTGTCTGTCAGTTAGTTAGGGGAAGTATTGTCCCCATTGTACAGATTGAAAAACTGACATTCGAGAGGGCCAGTCACTCCCACGCTTAACAGATCTTGAACCCACGGCTCTGCTACCAAGTCCACTGCTGTTTGGTGTATTTCTACCATTGTTATGAGGGCATAAAGACAGTGCCTTGAGCAGTATTCTACAGTTTTTACTACTGGAGGCAAAAAAAAAAAAAAATTAGCATAAAAAGAAAAAGGAGGAAAAGCAGACATTATGAAGACTATGGAGTAGAGATTTTCAAGCATCTTCAAAACCACTGAATAAAAATGGATTCCTAAAATTTCCATTCTCATTATTAATATCATCTGGCACTTCATGGTAATTAGCCAGATCACGAACTCCTTTACAGAATCCTGAGAATTTTGTTTAGAAATCAACTCATCTGGCTCAGCAGGGAGACAGGACGGACCAACAGGCCTCTGCTCCCACTGCATTCCCCAGCTCTGATAATGAAAACCAAGAGATAAGCGTTTTCTCTGTCATTTTAAACATGGAAAATTAATTGCTCCTGCAGAGATGAAAACTTCAGGTTTGAAAGGAAACCAGGGAAAAATTCTTTTTTCTTCTGTTCCTACCTGTGGAGATGCAAGGTTTGGCAACGACTGGAGCTTACAAAATGCAGTCACAAAGACAAATGCCACATCCCTCCCTAATTAGGAAGCCGACCGTCTGGTAGACACCGCAGCCAGGGGCTGACTGTCCGTAGAGGGAAATGAGATGAGGTGTATAATATTTGCATATTTGAGAGTGAACATATCACACTGGTTGTGTATATAGAACTAGGTCTGCCTATTGAATCCTGAGTGAGTATTGAAAATGAAATAAACAAGATTTGCTAATCGTATCATTGTAGATTTGTAGCTGACCTAGGAAGCACTTTCTCCGTATTTTTATCTTTTTTTTTTGAAGATTTTATTTATTTTTTGCAGAGAGAGAGAGAGAGAGAGAGCACAAGCAGGGGGAGCAGGAGAGGGAGAAGCAGGCTCCCCACTGAGCAGGGAGCCCAATGCACGGCTCGATCCCAGGACCCTGGGATCACAACCTGAACTGAAGGTAGATGCTTAACCTACTGAGCCACCCAGGCACCCCCGTATTTTTGTTATTCTGTCTGCAATAATAATTACCAGGCTTACCCTACCGTGAGCAGCAGAGTCCAATATACTGATCTTAAATGAGGAAAATTTGACCTAGTGGTTACAGTTGGCTGAGGATTCAGAACTTGGAGCTGCTAATCTCAGTCTTCCAGTTGCCCAGGTATAGTCAGTTCAGGCCAGTTTGTGTCTGTTTCCCGCTTCTGAAAATATGGGGAATGGGAATGCTTCCCTTCTTGACTTCAAAAAAATATCTACCAAGAAGAGATGGGCAAGGGGATGTGGTGGGAATCCACAGGACGCTTTGTGATTCAAGCAAGCAACTCTTCTGTCTCCACAATCTAATTACAGAGGTTGCCTTGATAGAGTGTCTGAGTGTGCTTGGGACTGCATGTGAGCTCTGAAATCCCCTCTTTGTTCACATGCTAGATATGCCTCTGTTGAGCAATATGAATGTGAGAAATCCATTTCAACATCACACCAACTATTTTCTCATCTGAATGAGGAAATGGGGATATGAAAATCTCAGGTTGATTAGCAGGAGAAGCCATGAAAAAATATGCACCAAAGGGCTTCATAATTGTAGTTGAGTATTTTAAAGTTCGCTATATCAGGTGGCAATCATTCCAATAAACAATCTGGCCAGTCGTTCTTCCATTTGAGGAATGATGTGGAAAGAAAAAATGTGATTAGACTCTCTTGACACAAGGGGTGGTTCTGGACTTCATATTGAGGGAAGCCTTGTGGGAGGTGGGCCATTAGGTACGGAGAAAGGTCAGAGCCGGAGGTTACTGGGAAAAGCACAAAGGCAAAGAGTATCCAAGAGTCCAAGTGTAGTATCAGAGAAAAAATCTGAAGGTGGAGCAAAGCATCCCTGAGCTGCCCTAAGTGCAAGGCACTGAGGCAGTTAGATACCTCCAAGTTTAGTCAACAGGTGAGGAAGGAGGAGAGCAGGTAGAAAGATAGGAGGAGTCCCTGAAGAGCTACACCACAGGCATGGTAGCCTCTTCCCAAGGAGCCTGTGGGAAGGAAGAAAGAAGTGTGGTGAGTCTGTTTAGTCTACAGATTGAATAATATCACTAGTTATGGCGAGCCGAGGAATCCACGTCGGCTTGTTTGATGAGTGAAGAACATTCTAGTAGCTGCACTTCCTGACAGAACAGGTGTCAACGTTGACAGGCTGAGCCTGAGCCTGACCCTTCTGAGTGTCTCAGCCAATGGAGAGTCCCTTTTTTTTAAACATTTTTTTAAGATTTTATTTATATGACAGGCAGAAATCACAAGTAGGCAGAGAGGCAGGCAGAGAGAGGAGGAAGCAAGTTCCCCGCTGAGCAGAGAGCCTGATTCGGGACTCGATCCCAGGACACTGGCATCATGACCTGAGCCGAAGGCAGAGGCTTTAACCCACTGAGCCACCCAGGCGCCCCTGGATATTCCCTTTGAAGGATGGCCCCACTTGTGAGAGACATGTCTCTAGCGGTCATGGACACAGGGGCCACTTACTCTCCCTCCCAGGCTCCTATCCACAGCTCGTTGGAAAAGACACAAAAGCAACAGGACACTGGCTTTCCCAGGTTTGAAGCCTCGAGAAGGCTTCCTGGTTAAGCCAGTCAAGGAAGTCTAGCCGATTAATGGAATGATTCTAACAACAAAGCACAGCCCGGGTTGCTAGGTATGGCAAGATATAAATCGCAAGACCTAGCCAATTAGCTACTGGGTTCCAAAAGCAATTTACCCAGTCCCTCTGTCAAGGCAACTAAGGGATCCATATTTTAGATATTCATTCCAGCTACAAACTTTGTTTGGAAACTTCCAATGTCATTTCTACAGCCAACCGGCCAAATTGAAAGATCAGACCCAATATCAACTTTGATGAAACAGTAATCTCAGTCCATCCGATGTATTCCCTGCAGTACAGACAGCATCGGCATCCCAGCGCATCCCAGAAGGCATCGAGGCTACAATTATACTGCAGCTTTATTTCTCACGGCCTCTCCCACTCGCTTCTTCATGAGATACTTTTTTTTTTTTTTTTTTTTTTTTTTGCCTCCTCGCCTTTCTCGCTTTCCATAGATCTATTTGAAATATGTCTGAAATAAATCCCAGGACTCCCAAGAATATTCCTGCTCGTGTAAGCATGTGTACAACTTCCCTCCTTGTGTTTTCATATAAATGTTTAAGTGTCAAAGGGATTATGTGTCTGCCTGTTTTTCTTTTGTTTTGGGGTTTTTTGTTTTGGCAGGTATGCTCTACTTCCTTCTTACCACCGTCAGATACAGGCTCTGGGTCCTTTTAAATGTCCTTTCTGAGACAGAAAGAGGTCATGGAACAGCTTAAATCCTGGCTCTGTGACTCACTACCTATTTAACCTTCAACATGTGACTTAAATTCCCTAAGCCTCAGATTTCTTCCTAGTAAACTGGGGGAGGAAAATAAAGCAGCCTAAGAGGATTGCACTTGGTTCTTAAAAAGAGACTGGATATAAATGGCCATAAGTTGATTCCCTTTCCTTTCCTTTTCTGATTAGACTCTCTTAAGACAATTCAAGATGATGACGTTCAATTATAAACATGAATGGCTTAAAAACATCAAAGTTATCTGTGTGATAGAATAGGGGGGTCACAAAGGCACTGCAGTCAGAATGGGAGTGGATGAGCCCAGGAGGAGGAAGGGGGCCGCGGCTTTGCTGAATTTGTTCCACGGAATAAGCCTGTGGGCCATGGCATGGCCTGTTTTCCAGCTCTGCTGGATACAAGCCCAGATAAGGAGCCAGAGACTGTCAAGTCAAAAAAATGATGCTGGTCTCTCCTTCATGAACTCCCTGAGAAAGTAGGGAATCCATTTAATAATGGCTCTAGACATGGGAAGGATAGCAAGAGATGCTTGAGTTGAGGTTTTGGCCAACTGAGCTAATGTGGGCAAAACACTTGGTACAGAGCTCATCAATGCTTGTGATAGTTGGGGTTTTAAAGGCTGTTTTTGTTGTTACCTGGAAGTGTTTGTCTGGAATCAAATCAAGGCAAAGTCTGATAGCACCCTATTTTGCATGTGTATGTTCTACCTACGTATTGGACTTACAGGTTCTAAATGGACATCCCACGTCTTGGGATTTTTGGACTCTGCTCTAGGTTCTTCTCCAGGATTGTTAACGCCCCATAGCACCTTGTTCAGCTTTATCACATCTTGGGACTAAAATGTCTACAGATTAATTTCTAAAGAAGAAAACTAAGGCCCAGAAAATGGCCATGATTACTAGTCCAAGGATGGTCAGGGGCTCAGGGCAGGGAGGAGAGACAAATGCTGGGGTGTCTCCATGATGAGCAGGTTCAACTCTACCACGGTGTTAGGGGCACCCATCCCACTGACCGCTGGGAAGAGGTAGTGGGTAGCTTTTGCACAGTTGTGCCCCGATCCCCCAGCCCCCTCCCAGTTTTTCCACTGGCACCCTCCAGTGACCTCTCCAGTGAGGAGTGTGGGGAGAGAGTGTACAGAAGTCATTCAAGTAGAGATTCATAGACTTTAAGTCTGCTTAACTCAATTTCAAAGGCAATTTATCACCCTGCCACCAAGGCAGCTGACAGCTAGGATACAAATGCTCTAAAAATTATTTCAAAATGATGCCTTTGCTTGGTCCTTGAAACTGTGTGATTTAAAGGCTTTGCATTTGCAATATCCTAAGCTGTGGGCCAAGGTGGGCATGCCACTTTCTTTCATTACCCTCAATTGAAAGCATGGTTCTTTCATTAATAAGTTTTTTTTTTTCCTATTCTTCTTCCTACTTTGAGATGGCTTTTCATTTTCTCAACATCTGCTTTCTGTCACCATTCCATTAATTTGTTCACCCCCACTCATACCTGCTAATGGTTCATGGGCCCTACTTTTAGCAGTTTTGTTGGATATAAGCCCAGATACAACCCAAGCAGTGTGAAGCCACAGAAGAAAGCTCTCCTCTTTTTAATGAACTCCCAGGGTGAGCGGGAATCGATTTAATATGGTTCTAGGTAGTCATCTTTCCTGACAACGTCTTCATGGTTTCCTCACACCTCTCTATTTCTTCAGCATGCCTGCCTACCAGATTTTAAAATACTCAGAATTCTGTGAGAGAGCTGAACCTGAGCCATATGTAACATCCTTTCGGGGGAACTGGATTCTTCTTCCATGGTTTTTAGCTACTTAATCTGTAAGAATTCCCTGGGCTCAGGGCTAGGAAGAAAGGTCATAAAAGGCTTGCTTAATTGCTGTGCAAATAAGACTTCTCATCTGGAAAAGACTCAAGAGGCTGCAGTCTTGTGTGGCTTGGTTAGTTACAGGAGAATCTTGTACCATGAAATCGGCACCACTTATAAGTACTCTCTGGTGACCTCACCGTGCTGGAAGCTTCTCTTCTGGTCCGTTGAACAAAAGCATCTACACTCCATTTCTCGACCTGTTCCTTTGCTTCCTGCCTATGTGTGTGTGCCTGTGTGCATGGAGAGGGGATTATTTTTTCAAGCTCCCCTGATGCCTGGTATTCTTTCATTTCATCTGGTGTCACATTCTGACTTCCATTTTTGATCATATAGTGGATGAGCCACACTGACAATTCATCCTTCTGACAAACTGTAGAAGACATACCACTGTACATCTATCTCTTGGATACTGCCCCAGAAGCCTGATCCAGACACGAATGAAACACCAATATGCGCTCACCCTTCTGTGGTGGTTATGATTTCCCTTTGTCCCTGTCACAAAAGCCTCTGGATTCACTGTATTTTTGGCATTTACAACAAAGCTGAGAAATTTGCCTCTAAGGGACATATTCATGTCTCAGTCTTTAAACTCAACCTTACCTATCTCCTCAGCTTCAAATTCTATCTACTGATTTATTTTCCTCAGCTTTTACACCAACGTAGATTGTGTTTCTACCAAATGCCCATCTATTTCTATATGATGCCGAGAAGAATACAATGGAACCCCAAATAACTAGCACCAAAGCCGTACGTGGCCAACATACATTTTGCCATTTTCTTGTTGTTCTCTTGGGTTTCAGAGGTAAAGAGGATGGTCTCCCCTCATAGCTCTGCTCACAGGGGATGGTCCCATCTCAAGTACCACACTATGTCCGTTTACTAAAATACCCAAAACCCATTACTGTAAATAAAAATTAAAAGTACCAAATATAATTTGGCACTTACATTTATTTTGTTAACGACTGTTTTTACTGTTGCCACATACAGAATCCCACATTCCTGAGGGGGCCAGTAAGTTGAAATACATACCGCAAAATTCAGAAAGTTATTCTCACCTACCGAGTGGGAGAGTTGATTTGTAAAATGTAGAGTTAGCATCCTGCCAGCTCTGGGAGAGAGGGAAATTGAAGTGCCAGCACTTCCAGCATGGTTTTGAAGGAAGTGTCGTACTGCTATCATCCAGACTGTGACCAGTATGGGCAAAGGAAAATTGAGGGCGGAGTAAAACCCCAGTTAATTCTATCATTATCATAACCATTTATGATTCTGTGACAGAATTTACCCACCCCTAAGACATGGATAAAACCTAAACCCCTGAAGCATGAGATGTGAGTGTTTTGATGAGATTACTTTTCACTCCCCTAACCGCCCCCCCACCTCCCCATGCCATAGCCATACTGATATGGTCCATATCCATCAAGGGGGGGTCTATACCCTCACCCCACGCCTTTGCACCTCATGCCTTCATCAGACAGGAACTCTGATACCCACTCTGTGTGACTTCTATCCATCCTTCCAAATTCTCTTATGATAGTCTCTTCTCTGAGAAACTTTCCTAATTTCTGCAGCCCATGTTTGATGGGGGCATAGCAGACCAAGCGCAGTTCTGTTACAGGACATGTGGTATTTCTCTACAATATAACCTTTTCTCCAGTGAGTCCGTTGTTTGAGATCAGACAGGGCATTCTGTTTGTTGTTGATTCACCAGAGTTTAGCACAGTGCCTTCTCTGGCAAATAGTAAGTGCTCAAAGATTATTTCCTCAAAGACCCCTGAAAGAGGAAGTAAATTAATCACCACCCCCCCACCCCTTACCACCTGGTTTGTCTGCAGAAACAGGAGCCCAACTCACATGCTGCCCTCACAAATGTGATCAATGCCAGATTGATACGAAGTAAGCATCGCTCAGGCCATCGGGGGTGGTGTTTGGGACTGGAGTTCAACAGACTAGTCAGGAGTAGCACAATGAGGAAGCGATAGATAGTCAGTGATCTTGGTCACTATTTTAAAAAAAAAGAAATCTAGGGGTGCCTGTGTGCCTCAGTCAGTTAATAAGCATCTGACTCTGGATTTCAGGTCAGGTCATGATCACAGGTCATGAGATTGAGCCCCACATCAGGCTCTGTGCTGGGCATGGCACCTGCTCAAGACTGTCCTCTCTCTTTCCCTCTGTCCCTCTCCACCACCCACTTCTACACACACACGTGTGGCTCTCTCTCATGCTCTTAAAATAAATAAATAAACAAACAAGCAAACAAATAAATAAAATCTATTGTCCTTCATTTGACAAGATGACTTCCAATTCTTCCAATGGAATGTTAATTTCGAGTCATCCCCCGGCTGTGAGAAAACAAATGGTCTTGTTCTTGTATTTAGGACTATAATGAAAGGAAACTGTGGTTTGAGAATTTAGAAGGGAGGTAAAGAGAACAGCAGAGAAGGATGAGCTGTTTCTCCCAGTGTGACCCTGGGGGAGGAGAAGATGGCTGAGGCAAGGTCATCTGGATGTGAGAACACTAACCACAATGAAAATCATGATGGTAACAGCCACAAGTGAACAAGCCCTTGGTCACATGCCGGGTCTAGAGCTAAGGACTTCATATATGGTCACATAGTTAATCTTCTCACAATTCTGTGAAGGTATGAAGCACCAGGACGTTACCTATCTTGCCCCAAAGCTGCACAGAAGGAAAGAGGCAGACCTAGGGGTTGAACCTGGGCAGGCTAACTGCGGACGCCAGTTCCTTCAGATGGGGCATGGAAGAAGGGGAGGTAGAAACGGAAGCAGTACAACACTCTGCTGAGTATGGCTCGCTGTGGTTGAGATTCTTACGAATGAAGCTAAGGTTTTGCTTTGGACAGCAAGTGCAGGGACTGGCTTTAGGAGACGTGCTTTTCCTCTTAGTTCTACCCAGTAAAGAAAATTAAATGGAGTTCATCTAACGTTGGTCATCTACCTCAGTCATGTACTCTCTTTTCTTCAGAGTCATTGTGGAACTGGGAAGGTAGAAATTGTTTGTTTGCCTCTCCTCGCTTACTGATCCAATTATGTCAAGGACCTGGGTTTGTGAAATGCTCAGTGATGTGGTACCTCCAAAATGTTTTCATAGTTTAATTTGCAATGTGGCAAAATAAAAAGTGTGAGGCTTTGAGTCAAAGGGATTGGAGTCTTCCATGCTGTATGCCTTTGGATATTTCAAATAACCTCTTTGATGCTCTGATTCCTCTTCTGTAGAGTGAGGAGAGTAATTTTAGCTCTCTCATGGGGCTGTTGATGAATATCAAATGGAACATTACATTTGCCAGCATTTTCTAAGCTTCAGGGAGATGATGTAAAGTGTTATACGAGGGTTCATCATTGTCGTGTTCACTCACTGTTCACTCAACAGCTATGTACGTAATTCCCACAGTGGGTGAGCTCTGTTGTAGGTGCTGGGGATTCTAGAATGAACAAGTAAACAAGACACCTACTCCGGGGGGAAACAAATATGTCCACGGGGTGGGCAAGGGGACAAAGGCAATAAGCCAGTAAACAAATGTAATCATTTCAGATGCTAAGTACCATGAAAAATCAAACTGTGGAGAGATTTTTGGCTGTTTCGTGCTACACCATATTCCAACCACTAGGAATGACGGATTGCAGAATACTCACATAAACGTATCTTCTAGGCATTCATACCATGGTGGTGTGAAATCCAGAGTGATTTGCTGTGCTATTGAGAGCCTGCTATAACTTTTGCCACCTGCCATCCAGTAAACACATCAAACACATGCTTGTCAATACTCCTGTAAGTGCATGTCAGTGACTGGTGATTTCCTGATGTCCCCTTGCCATGAAGGATTCATAAAAGGGTTATGGCATGTAGAGTTAAAAGGTAACTTAGGGCTTTAATGAGCTCAATGTCGTGACTTTGGTGGAGGTAGTTTAGAATAAATGCACATCGTAGAGTAGCACACTCTACTAGGATAGTATAAAGGTAAGCCCAGGAATTACCCTTAGCTTAATCCAATTACCAGGCTAAGTTACTTAAACTCTGTATACTCACTTTCTCATCTACAAAGTAGTACTTTACAAAGTAGTAAAAGTACCTTAACTCATGGGATTGTTGATTGTATGACCTACACTATTGTAGAAAGTACTTAGAATGGTTCCCGAGTATGGTACACTTTCAATACATGTTGACTAATACAGGTTTCCTCTCTTCTTCCATCCCTCTGACCATCCCTCCCTCCATCCTTCCTCCATTCTTTCTTTCCCTTCATAGATGAGAAAACTGAAGACCTCAAGTTATTTTCCCATGAGTCAAAGTCAAGTTAGTGGAAAAGCATCTAAAAATCAATGTACTGTTCAGTATTTACATCTACTACGACTCATAACCGTAGGTTCAGCTGTCCCTCTGGGCTTGGGCTATGTTTTCAAAGGGATCAGGCTACAGAGCAAGTAGACTTTCTTTCCTCTGTACCCCTCAGGAGGAAAGAACGTACAGCAGCTCTGCATGGATTCTTTGCCTTCTGTCCTCATGCAAAGCTGTGGCACCGAAGCAGTGAGACCAGCTCTGCACACCAGGATGCCTGTCATGGGGACAAACGGGCAGTCCTTTGCCGCTCTGACTCTAGGGCATAATCATAATTACCTTTTATGGAAACCCTGAACTATACCAGACTCTAGGCTGCATAGTTTATATATAACATTTAATTTTTTTAGAATAGTTGTTATTATCCTACTTTTAACATTGAGAGAAGGCAGGCATGGAACTCATTTGGTATCACACAGGGAGTTTCTGGTCCATCTGATTTCCAGCCTGAGAGGCTTCCACTACAAAGCACTGCATAGAGATAATCATGTTCCTAAAATTATCATGGCATCGTGCCCATGATTCATAGACGGCTTTCTGAAATTTAACATGCAAAAAGTGGGGAGCCTGGATGGCTCAGTCGGTTGAACACCCAACTCTTGATTTCAGCTCAGGTCGCGATCCTGGGGTCATGGGAATTGAGCCCCGCGATGGGCTCTGCAGTGAGCATGGAGTCGGCTTCAGGTTCTCCCTCTCCCTCTGCCCCTCACCAACTCGTACGATCTCTCTCTCAAATAAATAAATAAATAAATGAATGAATAAATAAATGCATGCCAAAAGCTTGCCACCCATACTGGGCATCATGGCTAATAAGCACCATGAATACCTTTGCCTTGAGTAGGGGACATTGACTCCTTTTACTAATCACAGGAAAGAAAAACGAAGATTTTTTTTTTTTTTTTTAAGAAAACTGATCTCTGCAGTTGGTGGTAAGCTTTCACCAGCACTGATGGCTAAGGCTTCCCCAACACGCCACACGTGAGGCATCCATTAGACCCCAAGCGCTCAGAGCTAGAGCCAGAGCGGCGGCTGTGGCAGCTAACACGATGTAAATGTTTAAAGCTCTAATCAGACATCCAGTCACCAGCTTCACAGTTGCTTTTCCTTTTGATGAGGAAATATGCAATCCCTTAGGGGTGAATGTCAAATGTTCACAAACAGAGAAGCCTCTGAAATACCTGCGAGTGATACTTATTTATAGGAAGCATTTATCCCGCGTCTCTGTGTGCCTTTCCCTTAGCTCCCGTATTCAGCTGTCACATTACGCTCACCGCACGGCACCCACACAGCCACAAGCTCTTTCTATTTATGTGCACGGAACCCAGCACCCTAACTGTTTCCATGTCCCTAAGTAACGCCCACAGCAATTCCCCTCCTGCCAGGTGGAAGCCTGAGTTCCTCGATGTCAGTGTCTCCCCGCAGAAAACCTATTGGCAAGTCATGTGTCCGTCCATTCATAGTTTCTCCCCACATCAATCAGCCACTATGTTCGTTTCTATTGAGCACGTCTGTCCTAACCAATGCGGGGTTCTTTCCTTATTCAGTGCATTTCCCGCATCTGCCTTTCCCACTCCCTTCCTCTTCAGACCCTCCCGTGAATGTTCTCATGTATGCGTGTCCTCCGCACAACAAGTAACTGTTCCCTAATGCTCGTGGCCGACATGGTGGGGAAACACATTTGTTTTAGATTACGGAGATGTGAGTTCAAACCCAATTTTATCGCTATGCCATTTTGGGTTAATATAAACTATTTAAGTCTCCTCATCTGTAGGATCTGATTAATAACACTAATCTTACCATTTTTGTAGAGGGGATGCTATAAATTACCTACTACTATAAATTACCTATAAATTACCTACTCTGCCTATAAATGCTGGTTCTTTGTGAAATAAACTTTCTCAAGACCTTTACATAAATATTTGCTAGAACTTTCTCTGTGGAGGCACCTGGGTGGCTCAGTCATTAAGCATCTGCCATCAACTCAGGTCATGATCCCAGGGTCCTGGGATCGAGCCCCACTTTGGGCTCCCTGCTCGGTGGGAAGCCTGCTACTCCCTCTCCCACTCCCCCTGCTTGTTTTCTCTCTCTCACTGTGTCTCTTTCTGTCAAAAAAATAAATAAAATCTTTAAAAAAATTTCTTTGTGCAGGGACTCACTTTTCAACTCACTTAAGCTCCAAATACCTCTAAGAGGTAGATACTCTTGTTATTCCAGTTTCATAAGATGAGAACACGGATTGGCACAGAGGTTGGTAACTTGCATAAGAACACACAACTACAAGGGGCAGGCAAGCAAGATTCCAGTCCTCATCTTTCTGGACACAAAGTGCCAAATAAACTATTTACTGTTGACTCCTCGGCGCCTAAAACAGTGTGTTTGGCTCTGTAGATTTGACTTGATGCTGAGTTACTGCTATCTCTAGAGTGCACTTATATTATTGTGTTGTGATATTTCATGACCATCTAGTTGGCTTGAGAATGTGACTAAACTGGGCAGGTAGGTCACAAATGCAAATGAATACAGAGGGTCTAGAGTTGGCCATGTTAAACACGTTGGTCTCTTCTGGGCAATACTGATGACAGATTGAGGACACTGATGAAACTACTGCTAAAAAACACCTAACATTTCTGGTATGCTTGCTACATGCCAACACCCAACACCAACAACTCAATCTTCTATCTTCTTCGAGCCTTACAACACCCCTATGAGGTAGATAACATTGTTACTCCAGCTCAATGGATAGGGAAACTCAGAATGAGAAGTTTAGGTAACTTGATTGTTACTTAAGTAACATTGATATTAACAATTTAAGCCAGAGTATGAACACTGATACTCAGTCTCCAAAGCCCCCTTATGGTTGAGCTTCATTTCAGGTATAAATTTAACAGAGTTAATGATATTACCTAACTCACAGTGTTATGGGAATTAATGAGCTACTACATTCTTGACATAGTTCTTGGCATGTTGAAGGGTGAGCTCAATCCATATTAATCATTAGCGTTCACAGCTGCTAGAGTTCAAGCTCTCTGAGTACAGATTATCATGTCTTTAGTGTCCTTTTATATCTTGCCCCCAGGACCCCAGGAAGTGTGCTGTTGCCTAGGGTTGGCACATAATAAATGCTTTTGAATGAAACTGAACAGAAAATGGGGTTCAGGCAATGGGGATCAGAATCCCTCAGGAAGGATTTAGGTGAGTGGATTTCAGGAATGCCTGGGAGCTTGGAGAAGGGTGTGGTTGCTTGATAAGTCCCCTTCCATCCATGCAATAAAATCTAATCTTAAAAAGCCCCATCTCTTTGGAATTCCACTGACTTCCCTAACCACAGGAATGAGACTGATGCAAATTCGTACCTCCTACCGTCCCCCTCTGAATGGGCTGGCCAGAGCCACAGAACAGCCAAATGCCAAGAAAGAGGAATCAAATGGCTATGATCGACTCCCTTCACCTCATCATTGCCTCCTAACCACAAGGGACACACTCAGAGCATAGATTTACCTGGAGCAGGTGGCAGGCCCAGCCACACGTTCCAAAGCACAGAAGACTATGTTCATCCAGACGCCATATGTCTACATATGCATACATAAGCAGACACTCAGAGGAAAAGAAACGTCAGGGATGGTGGAGCCTACCCGAAATCCAGCTCCCTGGGCTTGGTTGTTGAACAGGAACCCCTGCTGCAGAACCAAGTATCAAGGCCTAATTTGTAAGCATGTAGCGCATGCCAACATGCCTGGGCGGCCGTGTAAAACGTTTATAAATCAGACCCTAATGAACAGCCTCTGTGCTTTAGGACTGCATTTAACTCTTTCTCACTTCTCAGCTGGTAGGAAATGGAAGAAATAAAAAAATATACCAGGAGGGAAAGAAGGAAATCTTATTCCTAATTAATTTCCCTTGCAAAAGAGGAATGAAGGGAGTTCATTGTAGCTGTGATACTAAGACAATTATGGCTACAGCACGTTGAGAACTCATTATGTGCTAAGCAGGGGGAGACACAGGTCCGACATCGGGCATGAGGTATCTTTCTGACAGATCGTGACTAGTTTATTTCACACGCGTGCATGCACACGTGTGCACGCACACACACACACGCGCGCACACTCCATCCCCAGGCACTCAGAATCCCCCCAACCCTCCCAAATTCCTGTTCTCCAAAGCACTCCCCACCTTCCTATATGCCATAAGTCTTACTCACCTTTGTTATTTACTCCCTCCCTGCTGCCGTCCCCACTCCCATCTGAGAACACAAACTCTCAGAGCAGGAGGCTACGTCTCCTTATTTACTGTTGTGTCTCAAGAGACACCGTGCCTGGAACAGTGTCCTGTGCAGAGCAGGCTCTCAGTGAATGTTTAGTGAACGGATGAAAGAGTAATTACTTACTGTTTTGCAGCTCGTCTCTCCTTCCCTAACATGCAAATACACACACACACATACACACACACGTGCACTCCTGGCACACCTGGCTTGGTACTGGGAACTCCTTGAGGTCAGCACCAGTTTTGCATTGACTCTGGTCCCAGGATTCAGCACAGTGCCTGGCCCAGCCTTCAAGGACCAATGGTTCTGGCTGGTAAAGCTTCTCCCCAGAATGTCCTCCAAAGCCCCATTCCTTTCAGTTTTAAGAGGCTCTATTAAGTCTCATTTTTCAATTCTTTTCTTCACTTTTTTCCCATAGTTTTCTTCAATATTTCCTTCTGAGCAATTATTTCTCCATTTTTCATTCTGAGTTTTTGCATTTTTTTTCCCCCTTGCGATACCGTCATCTACCACTGAACGACATGTCTCCCTCCTGGGCGACTATGTTGAAGTCTGTGCTATAGATATTATATCAGCAGCACCGGCTGATATAATCTTTGCCAAAGTGGTATCTGGGGAGCTCAGCCTGTGTAGAGGGGCTACAAGGTGTTACTTGGGCAGAATGAAGAAAGGGAGCTGGAAAGACTATTCTGGAAGGAAAGGAAAGTTCTGGCTAGGGCTCGTATTAAAGGCAAGAGCCCAAGACAAGCATGCCAAAAAAACATTTGTGAAAGAAGAACCCTGGCTGTGGGATACAGTAAAGAAGTTGTGGAATAAGGAGGAAGCCAGATAGAAAGAAATGAAGGAATGGATTATGGATTCTAGACTGATTTGAGCCTATTCAGTCATTATTTCAATTAATACTTGTTGAGTACCTTCTAGGTGTCAGCTGCTGTACTGGGTGCCAAGGAGACCCCGATGAGACGGACACAGTTCCCACAGCGCTACATCTTGGAGCCCAGCGGGGAGCCAAGCACAAATGGACTGGTCATGTGAGTACATAATAAAGAGTGGATGCGTGTGTGTGTGTGACGGGAGGTTCTGATCTACCCAGAAGGGTCAGGAAGGGCCTCCTCAGAGAGGCCACCGTTAAGTTGAGATTCAAAGATGGGGAACAGTTAAGGAGGCAGAGGAAGGTGAGGAGAGTTGGCAGGGAGTCCAAGTAGAGGAGATCACAGCCACGGAGTTTGTATCTGGGGAGAGAACATGTAAGAGGAAATGAAAGGAGACCAAAGGGCTGGAGCAAGGAGATACAGAGATCAGTTTGAGAAGAGGCCAGAGAGATAGGTAGGGATCCCACCCTGGAGAGAAACGAAAACCACAGAAGGGATTATGGCTTCTACGTAAGAAGGGTGGGAAACTATTGCAGTGATTTTAGCAGAAGAGTGATATGTCGCCATTTGCATTTTCTAAAGTTCATTCTGGTTAATATATAGGAAATGGCATGGATGGAATAGAGAGAAGAAACAGGAGAACCCGCTGGACGGTAACTGCAGGAGTCCAAACAAGAGGTTATGATGGTTCAGACCAGCGTGCTGGCCATGAGCAGAAGAAGAATGGGGATATATTCAAGAGGTACAGAATATGAAACGGCCAGAAATTGGTAACAGACACAATATGACAGGTGATGGCAGTTTCCAGCACGGTGCCTGGATTTTCGGATTGTGCCACTGGATGGCTAGGGGAGCTACGTGGGTGAGGACGGGTGGGTCTAGAGGAAAGCATTTGGGAGTTTGGATCCAAAAGTTGGCTTTAGGGGCGCCTGGGTGGCTCAGTGGGTTAAGCCGCTGCCTTCGGCTTAGGTCATGATCTCAGGGTCCTGGGATCGAGTCCCGCATCGGGCTCTCTGCTCAGTGGGGAGCCTGCTTCTCTCTCTGCCTGCCTCTCTGTCTACTTGTGATCTCTCTCTGTCAAATCAATAAATAAAATCTTTAAAAAAAAAAAAAGTTGGCTTTATCCGACTTTCTAGTCATGAAACATGTATGCCATGAGCTTCACTTTTCAAAGCTTATTTTCTTCATTTGCAAAGTGAGGATAACAACTCCCAGCCCAGAGTTGTAAAAATAAGATGAGACAAGATACATAAAGGGTGTGATGCAGCAGCCGGCTGGAAGCCCGCGTTCCACAGACAGTAGCGGTCACTGCATCTCTAATGCCATGATCTCAAGCCAGGCAACTCACCTCTCTCTCATCCGTGGGATGGAAGAACAATGGCGGCCACCTTGCACTCTGCTGAGGAGAATAGCACAGAGGAAGCACTTGCTGCACTTGCTCAGCACACGTGACTTACTAACACCAACATTCCAGAAATGTACCTGTTTTCTGGTTAGCTGAAAGAGTAGGAAACAACTGCGTGTTTTCTGTTGAGCTGAAAGAGTAGGAAACAACTGCACGAAAGGGCAAAGCAGCCAAGAGCAAAACGTCAGACATTTGCCTGTTTTCGTTACTGCCTGCTTTTGACAGAGCTGTCTGCTAGGTCTGGACCGCCACTTTCCAAACTGTGAAATGGAGGTAGAGTCTGTTTCCAGTTTATCTCCCAGGAACCGTGGAGAAGGTCACGGAAGAAAGGACCCCGGGTACCTGGGAAACAACAGATCACTGCTTCTCAACACACTCACAGAAAGAGCGGGTTCTTCTTCAGGAAAGTCCGAGATAGCATCTCAGCCTCCAGGGAGCCACGGACAGAAAAGCCAAGAGAAAGAGAAAGGTAGGTGGACAAAGACATAGCCTGGAGCTAACCGTGAGAGACAGTCGGCCTGCCTGCTGTCCACCCCTATGCGGCAATGTCAAGTCAGGGCCCATCACTGTTGATGAGAAATCAGATCTAGGGGCTGTGAGAAGGTACATTCCAAGGAGTAATTTATCTCCGGAGGCTGAACCTATGTAATGTCCTTACTAATCTCGGGCTCCTGGGTTATGAAGCCTGCCGTCAGGGATGAGTTATATTTCCAATAAGTCATTCTAGCTAATCAGGCTTTCTCATCATGAGCTGCTGAAGAAGAGACAGGATGAGCCGCTCAGCAGCTTCTGAGCAGGCGTCCCAGATGAGATGAGAATTCTTGGCAAGGGCCTCCTTCCTGTCCCAAACGGGCAGTGCCATGCCCCCTCCCCTTGGCAAGTGGCACAGAGGGAAACACAGACTGCACAAGCACAGGAAGATGACGGGGTCTGTGTTTGATAAGGTTATGATTAAATCAAGGTTTTTGCTCTAATTACACTGCCTTTAAATAAATGCAGCCTAGTAAGTAATTGTAATTGATGTGCAATTAAACATGTATTTATATCACCATTGCCTTTCTCTGTGCAGCTGTCTATTCTTGCTTCTCTTTGTGGCTGGAGATACTGAAATCTGTCTGCAGCTCAGCAGGAGGAAGCCCCACTTCTCTCATGTGGGTGCCTGGTCCCAGGGCTGTAGCAGGAGCTCTGGGCACCGTCAGAAATGCGACAGCATTCCGGGGCCTAAATGATAAATTCAAGTCTTCTCGACTGACCTTTCCAGAAGAGTTAGGGGGCTGAGCATCCCAATTATCTCTCCCTCTGCCCACAGAAGGTTCTTATCTTCTCTGTGTGCTGGACAGGCCATTAAACATGGACCTGGCTTGAAAGGGGATGACAAATCACAATCAGGTAAAGCATCACTGAAGTCATCAAAAAGCAGTGATGAAGATCTCTGAGAGGCTAAGTGGCAAGTCTG
This sequence comes from Lontra canadensis, assembly GCF_010015895.1. Taxonomy (NCBI): domain Eukaryota; kingdom Metazoa; phylum Chordata; class Mammalia; order Carnivora; family Mustelidae; genus Lontra; species Lontra canadensis. The sequence continues at coordinate 223,131 of NW_022631258.1, read as the reverse complement.
TGAATTTCTATGTGTTGTTGCTATCAGGAAGGCAAGACCCAAATACTGCAAGAGGGAGACAAAATGACATGCAAGGAATCGCATGAAGACTGAAGGTCCATTATTATTTCAGTGAATACTTACTAACGCTAGCATCTAGAATAAATCATAAGGCTAAACATGCTCTCAGGATGTTCACAGTCCAAGCTGTGTGAAGGTGGAGAACCAGCTCAGGCAAAGGGTTTAAAAAATGGAAATAAAAGGTGAAATGCTGAGCTCAAACAGAGTTGACTGTTGCTTTGGGAACTAGATGAATGTCGTAAACCTTTGGCCTCATTCCCCAGCCGCCATGATGTAACACCTCTCAGATGGGCCCCTCTTCACCCATCAGAGTGCTAATCACAGGGCCAGAGAAATGCCACCCACCTCATCTGTTTTTATTCTCCGGCTAAAGGACGCCATGCATCTCCCTGACAGCTAGTCATTACAGGAGCATATGGGCACCGCAGGCTCCTGCCAGGGACAGCTAAAGCCCGTAAGAACCCAAGCAGAGCTCTGGGCTACCCTGGTGCTCAAAAGGGACGCACACTGTCATGAGATCCGATGACTGCTGTAGGTTTCTGACACCCAAAGGAGTGTTGTGAGACAGGCCTTAAGGGGGTGAAGGTGTTGGTGGAAGAGAAAAACAAGGAGGAGGGAGAAACAGCTCGCCTTGTGTTATTGCAACTTTCTGAGTTCAGTTTCAGATCGAAAGCACTTGGAAGGTGCAAAATGGTTTTCAGCATATTAAAGAAAAAAATGCAGCCTTTCTACTCTTCTGAGCTCTTCTTAGCTACCAAGCACTTCTCTAAGCAATGTTTTATTTGACCTTGATCCTATGGCAGGAATTACCATCTCTAAGTGACTCATTTAAAAAAAAAAAAAAAAAAAAGGAGATCCAGAATGTTTAAGGGACTCTTCAAGGTCAGAGGATTAGGTGAATGACGGGCTTGGGAGTAAAACCCGGCTCTTCTGATTTCTAGCCCAATGTTCTTTAAAAGCCAGTCAAGTAAATGGGCACAAGGGATGTTTTAGGGATGATGGAAATGTTTCAAAACTGGAGGTGGTGATGGTTGCACAACTCTGTAAATTTTCTAGAAATCACCGTGCACTTAAAACAGGTGAACTTTATGGTATGTAAATTATATTTCAAGCCGCCCTTAAAAATAAAGACAGCCAAGTGTAGTCAGCAGAGCGTGGGATCTGTTGTCATTATATTATGGTCCAGATCCTGATTCCAGCACTTTATGTCCTAGGTAACCTTGGATAGGTGCCTTAATTTCTCTACATATAAATTTCTTCATCTTTAAAAACTGGAATAATACTATCTACTTCTCAAGATTGCTATGATGATCGGAACTGAAGCAATAACAGCTAATTTTATTTGTTATTTCTGATGCCTAAGAATCATGATATAAAAAATAAAGTAATTAGCTCTCTGCTGCTTCCTTAACCACTAATGCTTATTTGTGTCAAGGCTGAACCTTCTATGAGCAGAAGGCATATAATATAGTTTTAGTCGAAACCCTAAATCAGTGCATTTAATTGGCATTCAACTCGCAAGTAACAGTGGTTCAGCATTCCAAGGACATACACGTCCTCACCTTCTCCTAAACTGTGTACTCTCGAACCTGACTGTTCGCTGGGATCATTGGGAGACTTGTAAAAATGCTGATACCTGGGCCCCACCCCAGAGAATTTTATTTAAATGGTATGGAGTGTGGGCCTGGGCTTTTGGGTGGTTTTGCAACCACCCCATGCGATTCTGGATTCTGACTGCAGCACAGTTAAAGAACCATAACTCATGGGCTTTTAACTCTGAGTACAATATGATCTATCTGGGGAGCTTAAAAAAGACTAAGCCTGAGCCTCACATCAAGAGGTTCTGATTTCATTGGTCCTGGGTGGAATGTGGGCAGCTGGGCACTTTAGAAGTTCACCCAGGTGACTCTAATGTGCAGCTCCAGCAGAGAACCACAGCTTCAAACCTTCTCAGGAAGATGCCTTATGGATAAGGGATCTACTCCCTAGCTCCCCACCTCACTCCTCTTCCCTCCATCCATAAAAAGGGCTTACAGGATGGTAGGACAGGCACTTCCTATAACCCACCAGGTGTTGATCTCAGAGGATAGGCCAGCTGTAGCTACACAAGCCCTGGGGCATTTCAAATTCTCAGGAATGAAGGAAGGGGATTATAACCAATGCCGACGCAACAGGGGCATAAGCGAAGTAGCTACGTTTCTTCAAGTCACAGGGTCTGCATCGTGCACGGAAGCCGAACATGCATCAGAATAGAGCTTCCAAGTAGTAGAAGAATTCAGGAGGTGCTTCAAGAGACTCTCAGGAAAGGGATTGGCCATCAGACCATCCATTCAACGAAGGTCTATGGAGTTGCTCCACTGTCATAGGTGCAGCGCCATTTTGAGCAAGGTAGACGTAAAAAATAAAAACTGACCTCTGTTGTAGGCAAGCCATTCAATAAAATGAACCTGAGCTCACCACCCCAATCTCTGTTGGTCATCCCTGCTGCTCTTCAAGAAAGGCTCTAGCATGTCCCATATATGAATGCTTGTCACAGACCCCACTGCTCATCATCCCCATGCCTTCCCAACCCAAGCTCGAGATGATGCCCTCCCTTCCTTCCCTGATCCTGCCCTACCCAGATCCAGACTCACTCCATCCATCCATCCATCCATCCATCTATTTATTTATTTTAATCAAGCCAGTTACCACTTAAGAGACCATGAGAATGGAAGAACTTGGGGGGTAATCCATGAATCATCTGGAACTAAGCCTTGCTGATTGGGTCTGAAAAGCATGCTCTTTTAAAGGAGTTTTCATAAAACTCTAGGAAGACAAAGTTTCACTCACTGAACAGGTTCAGTATGTATCTTACCACTTCAACTACATTTCTAGTTATTGATGCCTAGAACAGTGCAGCAATGTCTTGTCCTTGATTGTGAGATGAGCCTTTCTGTCTTTATTGTTCATCCCATCCGTCATTTGTGGACCCTTCCTACAGGGTCGGGTTGGCAGAATTAACCAGTTCTGTTAGACTTAGCTGTGAGATAGGGTCACCACCTGCCCCAGATCCTGGTGATTTGTATTCTCAGGAACAAGAGAACCCACAGGTCCAGCTGCCAATTTCCTCTCTGTGGCTTTATACCTGCACTCCTTTCTCACACTTATTGCCCTCTTTCCCAAAATAGTTGATAGGGGTGATGCTGTTGGGAAAGCACTTAGAAGGGATAAGAGTGGGTAATCCCTTCACTACTGTGATTTGTGACATCACTCAACCTTAATCAGACAGTCTAAAGTACCTTATAAATCTAGTCTATTCAGCAGTTGATCAAAAAGCCCATCCAAACACATTTCAGAGGTGAAGTCAGAGAACGATTTTTAATTTTCTATAGCCTTGTTTCCTTATCAGTAAAACAGACATGGTAATAATTAATGAGATAAGGTACTTCACATGGAATCTAATTAATGCCAATGCTGTCTATTATTACTGATGTTGCTGGTTACCAGGAGAAAATTATTGTGTACTTTTTTAGAAGGGTTTGGAATGACCTGATGATGTGAAGAGTAATGAATGATGCTTGCCATGTGGTATGTATTATTTTAAGCACTTCTCTAATATGATCTCATTGAAGCCTGACAACAACATATCAGATAGCTACTGTTATCACTCTCATTTTATAGTTGAGGGAAATGACAGAGAGAATTTAAGTAAGCATACCAATAATTATTCTTGCTCTGCATTAATAAATACATGTGGTAGATTCCAAGTGAAATGAGAGAGAGAGAAAAAAGGGGGGGGTTTTGATGGAGAAATAATCTGCAACAGGTGCAAACGAAAAAGAAAGAGCTAACATGAGGCAGGTAGGAGGCAAATTGGGGTAGGAGGCAACTGAATGCTTGGTTCTTTGGTGAAAAAACAGTGAACTTGTATTCATAAAAAGGACATGTGATAGATGCAGACATGAGTGAACAATAGCATGGAGAAGGGAATGGGAGTGACAGAGAAAAGATAGAGAAGTCAAGTAAGGCAATTCATGTGCCCTCTGCATATTGGTAATTCCTCTGCATTTAATCCATGCCATGTGCAGACACTATTTAATAAAATAATGAATGATGGAATGAATAAGTAATGTCCATAGCCTAAGGCAGCAAGCACGGTAACATCTTTCTATTTCCCAAGCCCTGAACATGACTGTCCTTTGGAATCCAGTTATCAGTACAATTTAACCAGTACTAAATAGGTGTTTTATAATTGGGAAATAGCCAAACAACAATCTTTTTATCACTCCCATTGCACATAATTGAGTTGAGAGAGACTGAGTATCATACCACCACTTAGATGGGTATGCTTATGCAATGGAAACCACAAAGCAATAGGGTTGAGGTCTCCTTGGCCAAAACGATTGGCTGGAGAACCAATGGGAAGAGTAACAAATCCTTCTTTATTTTCAAAACCATAATAAGATTGAAAAGAACAGCTCCTTCTATGAACCTCCTATTAAAACTAAAGTGTATTATGGACAGAGGCCCTACCCACTCCGTTTCCAAGAGAAGCAGAATGCTGCTGAGGCAGGAGAAGCTTTGTTCTCCTAGGATGAGGATTTGGGCTCACAGGCTAATAGAAATGTGCTCAGGGGGTCGTAGAGGCTGAGCTGGCATAACCTGTGCCTTTTCTGTCACTTCCAGAACTCGGGGATGAAATTGGATAGAGCTTTCTCCATTCCAGACACGATTCCATTTTTTTTCTGTTATAAGATCTATCAGGATTTCTGCAACATTATTCTCAAGCAACTTGGTATTCTGGTTCTTTCTGTGTGGTTTGCATAAGATTGGTCAAAAAAAAAAAAAGAAAACAAAAAAAAACATTGGAAACTATCACCTTATTTTCACAACCTCTTGTTCCACTTATCCAATGCCCTCTGATTCAGGGACTGCCAGCATTTGTGATCTAAATTCCCCAGCCCCATCGTGATTTGTGTACCATTGTTCTAGTGGAGGCGATGGGGCTACTTATCATGCTGGAGGTACTTCCGCCCTGCAGAGCAGTGTGGCTGCTTCAGCAACCAGAGGACCTGCTTCTTAGGGAATTTTCCTAGGGACTTGCAAGTTTTTGAGGTAAAGCAGAGACATCTGCATGAACTGGGACCATGCAACGCTAAAATGTGCTGTAAATTGGACTTGTTTTAAAATTGTACACCCGTCATCTTCCCTCAGTTTGCCCCAGAACTGGCAACAGTAAGGCAAGGCACTCCCGAATGAGAAAACTCCCCTCACTGGATAATGAGCAGCACTGCCTGGTCAGTAAGTGACCAGCTCTGGACCCACAGTATCCACGCTCAAACTCCAGCTCAGGCGTTTGCCAGTTCAGCAATTTTAAGCAGGTTGCTTACTCCAGCTGATTTCGGTTTTGTCATCAGTGGCATTGTGAAGATTAAAGGGATAATAAGTAACCTGTAAAGCACCCAAAAAGGTGCCTGAAATAGGAAAATTCTTCAAGAAGTGTTGGTTTCTATTGATACTACTATAGTTGGCTTTTGTTTCTATGGTTATTTCTATGGCCACCATCAAAACCAGATTGATAAAGAGTTATGTTATCAACCCCAAATTCTCCCATGGCAATTTATTCTAGTGGTTTTTCTCACTACTTTCCTACCATGGACCTTCAGTCTAAGCCTAAACAAAGTCTATTGAAAGATAAACCTTTATTGTTGACTACTGAACACAGGAAAAGAGAGACCCAGGAAATCTGTCCTCCAGAGGTAAATTGTACTACTTAAATGAGGGAGAATGTCTGCAAAATTGCATCCAGTCCAGGGACCGCAAATTAAAAGGGGTGTTAGTAATCAAAGATCTAGATTAAGATCACAAGGGGGCTTGATATATAATAAAAAGGATGAGCATGGGATACCATGTCTGAATTTTTGTTTTAATGGGGGAATGATGATAGTTGCATTCTTATTGATTCATTTAGTCCTTCTTTCAAGAATAATTTTTTGAGACAGAACTTCCAACATGGCAGTTTTTGCCCAGCAAATCCTCTCCCCCCAAACCAGCTATAAAACCAGAAAAAAAAAATTAAAAAGATAAATTTGGGGGCTTTGGAAATCAACCATATGTATACATCAAGTTGGGAAGCAGTTACCAACGAAAGAATAGACAACTGGAAGTCTGTGGCATCCTTGTTTTGGGGTACTCCCATCCCCTCCTCCTCAATCATTGACACGATAGTTCTACCAGAGTGGGCGATTCTGTGAAAACTAGAAGTTTCACTGATGGAGAGGGCTGACTGTATTTGCAACAAGAGGGAAAAACAACACCATACCTAACAGCATTGTTGGTAATCATAGCTAGCTCTGCCACAAGTGAATCAGAGACCAACAGCTCAGTTAGTCTAAGATGTAGACCTCATTGGGTTAAGCAATGAAGTGGCACAGTAGTCAGAAATTTAGCAGGAAAATCTGGGAAATGATATACTAATAAAGGGCCTTGCTAACTTTTCCACTTATACCCAGCTGACTGGAAAGCTGTCCACACAAGCAAAATAAACCAAACAGAATCTAAGTTATCCACATATCATTGTGTGACTCTGTCTTTACATGTGCATGATAGGAACTCCAGAAATTAGTGTTATTTCAAGTTACTAATCTTGTAGTAATTTGCACCACAACATAGAAAATGACAATAGCTACAGTGTCAATTTTCTTTTCACAGCACACTACAGGCTTTGCCACAGAAGCATGTATAGCTTTGTTAAGGACTCAAGCTTTTGACATAGAAAGCAACGAAGGACCACTTCATTTCGTAGTATTGGCAAAAGTTTCTATTAACCAGAGATGCACATGGGCTAGAGCAACACAGTAAGATACAGAAAAAATTCATTTTATCTAATATAACTTCATTAATCATTGTTGGCTGTTTACAAATCATTGTAAACCACTTTGTCCACATAAATAAATTGTTTTGCCTGTCAAGAAATATAATACTAGAGTGAAAATTTCATTAGAGGAAAACAATAACAGAATTGAGATGTCAGAAGAAGGAATCAGTAAACTTAAAGATAGATCAATAGAAATTATCCACTCTGAAGAACATAGAAGAAAAGGTTATGAGGAATAAAGACCTCAAACTTGGAGGATACCAAAACACATATCAATGCAGTCCCAGAATAAGAGAGGACAGAGAAATGCCAGAAAAAAATTGTGAAAGATTAGTGGACAAACACTTCCCAAATCCAATGAACAATATAACCTCTGAAACAAAGAAGCTCAAAAAGTTCCAAGTAAGATCCATTAGACATATTGTACCCAAGCTGTTCATAGCCAAAGGCAAGGAAAATATGCTCTTAATACAAAGGACACCGAAAATGAAACCAACAGTTGACTTACCATCAGAAACAATTGAAGTCAGAATGCAATGGAATGACATATTCAGAGTGATGAAAGCCAAAAACAAATCAAAACAAAAGTTGTCAACCATAATTCTGTATCCTGAAAAGCTATTCTTCAAAATGAAGACAAAATAAAGAGATTGCCAGGCAAAGGCTGAGTTTTTAGCTGACATGTCATAAGAAAAATACTTAAAAATATTTCATTTCATTTAAGTTCATATTAAGTTGAAATAAAATGACACCAGATGGTAACTCAAATCCACATAAAAAAATAAAGAGGACAAGAAAAGTAGGAGTTTACTATCAGTCTAAAGAAGATTGTCATAAGTTAAAGTACATGTTATAGTCCTTAGAACAACCACTAGAAAAATAAAATAGTAAGAAAACCAGTGAAGGAATTAAAATGATATAATTAAAAATTCTATTTAACAAAAATCATAGGAGCAATAAAGGAGCAAAAAAGACCAGAAACGTATAGAACAGAAAGAGGTAGATGTAATTCTAACCTGACAATAATTACATTAAATGTGAACAGACTAGGGAATTGCCATCAAATGACAGAAATTGTTAGACGGGATTTAAGGATCACAGTCCAAATATATCTTCTCTATAGGAGACACACTTAAATTCAAAGATACAAATGGGGTGAAATTAAAAAACTGTCAAATGATATACCATGAAAACATAACCATAAGAGAGCTGGAATGATTATATTAATATCAAGTACATTGTTTAAAAAAGATCAATACGGGGGGAGACAAGATGGCGGAGTAGCAGACTGAGATGACTTCAGGTAGCAGGAGTTTAGCTAGATAGTTATTAAACCATTCTGAACACCTATAAACCCAATGGGACATCGAAGAGAAAAAGAGCAGCATTCCAGAAACAGAAAATTGACTGCATTCTGAAAGGTACAACCTGTGGAGAAGTGAATCTGAGGCGATGGGGGTGGGGTGGGGCTGGCTCCCGGCAAGCGGTGGAGCAGCGGAGCACAAAATCAAACTTTTAGAAGTCTGCTGCACTAAGGGACATCGCTCCAGAAGCTATGCAGGGGTGAGGGGCTTGGGCGGGGGGGTTGTGGGGACAGTGTGGTCTCAGGACCTGCGGGGTCACAGAAAGACCTGGGGTCTCTGAATGTGGCAGAGCTGTCAGGTGTCAGAGCGGAGAAGTTGGCTGCAGAGATGGAGCTGGGGGGGGGGGCTATCAGCTCAGGGTCACCTTAAATTGTGATCCAAGGCACAGTCAGGTCACTGTTCTTTGAGCATGGATCCCAAAAGTGGAAGATTTGGGGAGACTTACGGTCCTCTGGGAGGAGCAGGGCTGCAGGAACCTGCTGGGTTTGGAGACTCCAAACGGGCTGTGCACCAAAGACAGAAACACTTGGTCACAGGCTGGGTGAGCTCGGAGTGCGGCGGGAGACCAGGGAGACGGGAGGGATTGACAGCTTTTCTCTAAGGCTGCACTGAGGAGTGGGGCCCTGAGTAGCACTGAGGAGTGGGGCCCTGAGCACTCAGCTCCTCTGGGCGGAGATTGGGAGGCGCCATCTTCATTCCCGTCCTCCGGAGCTCTACGGAAAGCAAAGCGCTCAGGGAACAAAAGCTCTGAGAGCAAACGGAGCAGATGACTTAGCCTGGCCCCTGGCAAGGGCAGTGCAATTACGCCTCAGGCAGAGACACTTGAGAATCACGGCAACAGGCCTCTCCTGCAGAAGATCAGCAAGAAATCCAGCCAAGACCAAGCTCACTGATTAAGGAGAACAGCGGAATTCCAGAGGGGGGGAAAGCAAAGCATGGAATTCATGGCTTTATCCCCATGATTCTTTAGTTTTACAATTTAGTTAAATTTTTTTAATTTTATTTTTGTCCTGATTATATTTTTTTAACTTTTCCTCTTTCCTCTTTTAACGTTTTTTAACTAGTTTATCTTAATAATACCTTTCTAAAAAAAAAAACTTTCTAAACCTTTATAATTATAGTCATATTTTATTCTGCATTGTATCTAACTTTATTTTTGCACACATATAAAATTTTTTCATCTAAAAAATTTTGGGATACAATTTCTTTTAATAGATCAAAATATACCCTAAATCTAGCACAGGGCTTTGTTCTAGTCTTCAGTCTGAGCAAATTCTCTCCACTTTCTTTTTCTTTCCTTTTCCAACCAACTTATCAATTTCTTTTTTAGAATTTTTTTTAAATTTTCATCTTTACAGTCATAGTCCATCCCTTCATCGTGTTTACCCTTGTTTTCGAATATATATGACTTTTTCCTTCTTTAAAATTTTGAGAGGTAGTTTCTTCTAAGAGACCAAAATACACCCAAAATCAAATGGGTCATTCTGTCTAATATATATTCACCAGTCTAATATATATGTAAATTTTTTTAAATTTCTTTTTACTCCCTTTCTTCTCCCCTAATTTGGGGTCTCTTCTGATTTGGTTAGTGTACCTTTTCCTAGGGTCTTTCCCACCCTTTTAGTATTTAATTCTCTCTTTCATATATTCTTATCTGGATAAAATGACAAGGCAGAAAAAGTCACCACACACACACACACCAAAAAAAAAAAAAAAAAAAAGAACAAGAAGCAGTACTGAAGGCCAGGGCCCTAATTAATACAGCCATTAGGAATATGTCAGATCTATAGTTCAGAATGATGATTCTCAAAGTGCTAGCTGGGCTCGAAAAAGACATGGAAGATATTAGAGAAACCATGTCTGGAGAAATAAAAGGCCTTTCTGGAGAAATAAAAGAACTAAAATCTAACCAAGCTGTTAACAAAAAAGCTTTTAATGAGGTGCAATAAAAAATGGAGGCTCTTACTGCTAGGATAAATGAGGCAGAAGAGAGAATTAGTAATATAGAGGACCAAATGAAGAAGAATAAAGAAGCTGAGCAAAAGAGAGACAAACAACTACTGGACCACAAAGGGAGAATTCGAGAGATAAGTGATACCATAAGACGAACAATATTAGAATAATTGGAATTCCAGAAAAAGAAGAAAGAGAGAGGGGGGGACAGGAGGTATATTGAAGAGAATTATAGTAGAGAATTTCCCAAATATGGCAAAGGGAACAAGCATCAAAATCCAGAAGGCACAGAGAACCCCCATCAAAATCAATAAAAATAGGTCCACATCCCATCATCTAATAGTAAAACTTACAAGTCTTAGCAACAAAGAGAAAATCCTAAAAGCAGCTCTGGACAAGAAGTCTGTAACATACAATGGTAAAAATATTAGATTGGCAGCAGACTTATCCACAGAGACCTGGCAGGCCAGAAAGAATTGGTATGATATAGTCAGAGCACTAAACGAGAAAAACATGCAGCCAAGAATACTATATCCAGCTAGGCTATCATTGAAAATAGAAGGAGAGATAAAAAGCTTCCAGGACAAACAGAAACTGAAAGAATTTGTAAACACTAAACCAGCCCTACAGGAAATATTAAAAGGGGTCCTCTAAGCAAAGAGAGAGCCTAAAAGTAGTAGACCAGAAGGGAACAGAGACAATATACAGTAACAGTCACCTTACAGGCAATACAATGGCACTGAATTCATATCTTTCAATAGTTACCCTGAATGTAAATGGGCTAAATGCCCCAATCAAAAGACACAGGGTATGAGAATGGATAAAAAAACAAGACTCATCAATATGCTGTCTACAAGAAACTCATTTTAGACCCAAAGACACCTCCAAACTTAAAGTGAGGGGGTGGAAAACAATTTACCATGCTAATGGACATCAAAAGAAAGCTGGGTGGCAATCGTTATATCAGATCAATTAGAATTAAAGCCAAAGACTATACTAAGATGAGGAAGGACACTATATCATACTCAAATGGTCTGTCCAACAAGATCTAACAATTTTAAATATCTATACCCCTAACATGGAAGCAGCCAACTATATAAACAAATTAATAAAATCAAAGAAACACAGAGACAATAACACAATAACAGTAGGGAAATTTAACACCCCCTCACTGAAATGGACAGATCATCCAAGCAAAAGATCAACAAGGAAATAAAAGCCTTAAATGACACACTGGACCAGATGGACATCACAGATATATTCAGAACATTCCATCCCAAAGCAATAGAATACATATTCTTCTCTAGTGCACATGGAACATTCTCAAGAACAGATCATATCCCAGGGCACAAATCAGGTCTCAACCAGTACCAAAAGATTGGGATCATTCCCTACATATTTTCAGACCACAATGCCCTGAAGCTAGAACTCAATCACAAGAGGAAAGCTGGAAAGAACTCAAATACATGGAGGCAAAAGAGCATCCTACTAAAGGTCAAATGGGTCAACCAGGAAACTAAAGAAGAATTCAAAAAAATGTATTTAAGATTTAAATACATAGTCAGTTAAATAAAATTATGGATTTCCCCCCACAAAAAAATGCATGGAAACAAATGAAAATGAAAACACGGCTGTTCGAAATCTCTGGGACACAGCAAAGGCAGTCCTGAGAGGAAACTATATAGCAATACAAGCCTTTCTTAAGAAACAAGAAAAGCCTCAAGTACACAACCTAACCCTACCCCTAAAGGAGCTGGAGAAAGAATAGCAAAGAATGCCTAAACCCAATAGGAAAGAGAAATCATAAAGAACAGAGCAGAAATCAATGAAATAGAAACCAAAAGAACAGGAGAACAAATCCACGAAACTAGGAGTTGGTTCTTTGAAAGAATTACTAAGATTGATAAACACCTGGCCAGACTTATCAAAAGAAAAGATAAAGGATCCAAATAAATAAAGTAAAGAATGAAAGACGACAGATCACAACCAACACCAAAGAAATACAAACAATTATAAGAACATATTATGAGCAACTATACGCCAGCAAATTTGACAATCTGGAAGAAATGAATGCATTCTTATAGACATATAAACTACCAAAACTAATCTGGGAAGAAATAGAAAATCTGAACAGACTCATAGCCAGTAAGGAGATTGAAGCAGTCATCAAAAATCTCCCTACAAACAAGAGCCCAGGGCCAGATGGCTTCCCAGGGGAATTCTACCAAACATTTAAAGAAGAATTAATACCTATTCTCCTGAAACTGCTCCAAAAAATAGAAATGGAAGGAAAACTTCCAAAGTCATTTTATGAGGCCAGCATTACATTGATCCCCAAACCAGACAAAGACCCCACCAAAAAAGAGAATTGCAGACTAATATCCTTGATGAACACGGATGCAGAATTCTCACCAAAATACTAGCCAATAGGACTCAACAGTACATAAAAAGGATTATTCACCACGACCAAGTGGGATTTATTCCAGGGTTGCAAGGTTGGTTCAACATCCACAAATCCATGTGATACAATACATTAATAAAAGAAAGAACAATAACCATATGATACTCTCAATAGATGCTGAAAAGCATTTCACAAAGTACAGCATCCTTTCTTCATCAAAACTCTTCAAAGTGTAGAGACAGAGGGTACATACCTCAATATCATCAAAGCCATCTATGAAAAACCCACAGCAAATATCATTCTCAATGGGGAAAAACTGAGAGCTTTTCCGCTAACATCAGGAACATGGCAGGGATGTCCATTATCAACACTGCTATTCAACATAGTACTAGAAATCGTAGCCTCAGGAATCAGACAACAAAAAGAAATTAAAGGCATCCAAATCGGCAAAGAAGTCAAACTGTCACTCTTCACATATGCTTTGATACTTTATGTGGAAAATCCAAAATCCAAAATCTACTCCAAAACTGCTAGAACTCATACAGGAATTCAGTAAAGTGTGAGGATATAAAGTGAAAGCACAGAAATCATTGCATTTCTATACACCAACAGCAAGACAGAAGAAAGAGAAATTAAGGAGTTGATCCCATTTACAACTGCACCCAAAACCATTAGATACCTAGGAATAAACCTAACCAAAGAGACTAAGAATCTATACACAGAAACTATAAAGTACTCATGAAAGAAACTGAGGAAGACACAAAGAAATGGAAAAATGGTCTATGCTCATGGATTGGAAGAACAAATATTGTTAAAATCTCTATGCTACCTAAAGCAATCTACATGTTTAATGCAATTCATGTCAAAATCCCATCAATTTTGTTCAAAGAAATGGAACAAATAATACTAAAATTTATATGGAACCAGAAAAGATCCCAAATAGCCAGAGGAATGTTGCAAAAGCCAAAGTTGGTGGAATCACAATTCCAGACTTCAAGCTCTATTACAAATCTGTCATCATCAAGACAGTATGGTACTGGCAAAAAAACAAACACATAGATCAATGGAACAGAATAGAGAGCCCAGAAATAGACCCTCAACTCTACGGTCAACTAATCTTTGACAAAGCAGGAAAGAATGACCAATGGAAAAAAGACAGTCTCTTCAACAAATGGTGTTGGGAAAATTAGATAGCCACATGCAAAAAAATGAAACTGGATCATTTCCTTACACCACACACAAAAATAGACTCAAAATGGAAAGCAGTTATGCTCGCCACTATACCACCAACACAACAGACTCAAAATGGATGAAAGACCTCAATGTGAAAAAGGAATCCATCCTAATCCTTGAGGAGAACATGGGCAGCAACCTCTTCGACCTCAACCACAGCAACTTCTTCCTAAAAACATCACCAAAGGCAAGGGAAGCAAGGGCAAAAATGAACTACTGGGACTTCTTCAGGATCAAAAGCTTTGCACAGCAAAGGAAACAGTCAATAGAACCAAAAGACAACTGACAGAATGGGAGAAGATATTCACAAATGACATATCAGACAAAGGGCTAGTATCCAAAATCTATAAAGAACTTATCAAACTCAACACCCAAAGAACAAATAATCCAATCATGAAATGGGCAGAGGACATGAACAGACATTTCTCCAAAGAAGACATCCAGATGGCCAACAGACACATGAAAAAGTGCTCCACATCATTCGGCAGCAGGGAAATATAAATCAAAACCACAATGAGGTACTACCTCACACCAGTCAGAATGGCTAAAATTAACAAGTCAGGAAACAACAGATGCTGGCAAGGATGCAGAGAAAGGGGAACCCTCTTCCACTGTTGGTCGGAATGCAAGCTGGTGCAGCCACTCTGGAAAACAGCATGGAGGTTCCTCAAAAAGTTGAAAATAGAGATACCCTATGAATCAGAAATCACACTACTGGGTATTTACCCTAAAGATACAAATGTAGGTATCCAAAGGGACACGCACACCCTGAATGTTTATAGCAGCAATGTCCATAATAGTCAAACTATGGAAAGAACCTAGATGTCCATCAACAGATGAATGGATAAAGAAGAAGTGGTATACACACACACACACACACACACACACACACACACACACACACAATATATGTATGTATGTGTATATATACATATAACATATGTATATATATGTATACGTATATACATTTATACGTATACACACACACATATACATACATACATACACACACACACATAAAATGGAATACTATGAAGCCATCAAAAGCCATCAAAAGAAACAAAATCTTGCCATTTGCAATGACATGGATGGAACTAGAGGGTATTATGCTGAGCGAACTAAGTCAATCAGACAAAGACAATTATCATATGATCTCCCTGATATGAGGAAATTGAGAGACAGAATGCGGGGTTTGAGGGGTAGGGAAGGAAAAAATGAAACAGGATGGGATTGGGAGGGAGACAAACCGTAAGAGACTCTTAATTTCACAAAACAAATAGGGTTGTCCAGGGAAGTAGGGTATGGAGAGGGTGGCTGGGTTATGGACATTGGGGTAGGTATGTTCTATGGTTAGTGCTATGAAGTTTGTAAACCTTATGATTCATAGACCTGTAGCACCTCTGGGGTAAATAATACATTATATGTTAATAAAAAATAAAAAATAAATTTTAAAAAAAGATACAAACTTCCAGTTACAGGATAAAGAGGATAAATAAGGGATGTAATGTATAACAGGAGAATTTAGCTAACACCACTGTATGACATACAGGAAAGCTATTAAAGAGAGTAAAATCCTAAGAGTTCTCATCAGGAGGAGAAAATTTTTTTTTCCTTTCTTTCTTTTTTCTTCTATTCGAAAATATGGATGTGAGCTGAACCTACTGTGGCAATCACTTTGCTATATACGTAAATTAAACCATCATCCTGTATTCCTTAAAAAAAAAGTTCACTATGAACAATGAAGTATATTAAATGATGATAACATGATCAATTCACTGGGAAGATACAATAATTACAAATCTATCCACACTTAACAACAAAGCCCCAAAACACATGAAAAATAGGACAGAGGTAAAAATATAGAGTACAACAATATTTGAAGACATAAATACCCCATTCCCAAGACAATGAGAAAGACTATAGATACTTGATTAGTACTATTCTCTAACTTAATGTGATCAACATATGTAGCACCTTTCACCTAATACTTCAAAATACATATTCACTTTAAGGGTGCATTTCTCCGGGAAGATCATACGCTAAACTACTGAGTAAGTTTCAGTACATGTAAAAAAGAGTTTAAATCGTTCAAAATATGTTCTCTAACCAAAGCAAACATTAAATCAGAAATTTAAAAAAGAGGGAGAGAATGCCCTACATATTTGTAAATTTAAAAAACTCCTATCTAGGGGTACCTGAGTGGTGCAGTTAAGTTGCTGACTCTTGGTTTCAGCTCAGGTTGTGATCTCAGGGTCGTGAGATCTAGCCCCTCATCAGGCTCCCCACTCAGTGCAGAGTCTGCTTCAGATTCTTTCTCCCTTTGCCTCTGCCCCTCCTGCTCATGCTCTCCCTTTCTAAAATAAATAAATAAATTGTAAAAAATAAACTCATATCTAAATAAATCATAGGTAAACAAATTACAAAAAAATTAGAAAACATTTTGAACTGCTTGAAAAATAAAACACAATATATCCAAATATATAGGATGCAACTAAATCAGTGATTAGAGGGAATTTATAACTTTAAATAACTATATTTGAAAATCACGTGGGTCTTAACATCAGTGTCTTAATCCATAACAGATTAGAAAAATGCAAACAGACTAAAGTGTAACTAAGCATAAGAAAGCAAATAATAAATATTCTGGTGGAAGTTAATAAAACAGAAAACAGAAAAAAACAATAATCAGTGATGGTGTTAGTTTGCAACTTCCTTAGAAGCTCCCTGGGTGTGATTTAAAACCTCTGTATGAGAGCAGGGAAAGACCAAAGCAGGCCACTACAGATGAGTAGATGACAGGTTTAATGAGCAAGGGAACTTACTTAAGAGGCTTGTTGTGGGCAGCTGAAAAAATGAGTAGATGTCTGGACCTGCATGCCATAATCAAAAGTTTATACAGAGACCTTCACTGGGCTCAGCCATTACTACCATCCAGATGGTCTCAACACTAAAACACTATCTCAAGTCTATGTCCCTGCAGCAGCTTCTGGGAGCAGAATGCACATTCCAAGGACTGGAAATGGGGTGAGGAGTCTCCAATCACCAGGGTCCAGCTCATGGGTCAATTTAGTGGTCACATACTCTCAATGACCTCCCTCAATAGTCCCAAAAGTTTGTTTTGTAAAGATTTTGTAAAGATTTTTTTGTAAAAAATTTTTTTAAATTTTTTTTAGGTATGTAAAGATTCACAATATTGACAACTATTTATACTGACAAGAAATCAAACAAATTAACAAAATCCGGAATAAAGGAGCCTTAAAAAATGGAAAGGTATTATTTAAGGCAACAGAGATACCACAACAATTTAGATGAAATGGGCAGATTCTTACAGACACAATTTACTAAAACTGACTCAAGAAGAAATGAAAAATCTAAATAGACCCATAACAAGTAAGGGAATTAAATTAGTGATTATAAAACTTCCTACCAAGAAAAACTGAGGCCCAGATGGCTTCACTGGTGTTCTATCAAAAATAAAATAAAATAATATTGATCTTTCACAAAATCTTTCAGATAATAGAGGAGGGGGAAACATTTCCCAACACATTGTATGAGGTTGGTATTACTATGATATCAAAACCAGAGAAAAACATACAAAGGAAAAAAATGTAATAACTACAGATCAATATTCTTCATAAACATCAATATAAAAATTTAACACAGTATCAGAAACAAAATCCAGCAAAATATAAAGAAAGATTGTACTCCATGACTGAGATTGATCTTAACAATGTAAGGCTGACTGAATATTCACATCCCAATTAATATAATGAACAGTATATAGTGCATTGCGTTACAGTGTACAATGTATTGTGTATGGTGTATATTGCAATAGACAGAGACAGCATAGTCATCTCAACTGCTGCATACAAAAGGATTTGACAAAATCTAATACTCATTAATTATAAGACTCTTAAACTAGGAAGAGAAGAAAACCCCGTTAATCTGATAATGGGCATTTATGAAAATTCCCACAACTAACATCATATTTAATAGTGAAAGAGTCAATGTCCCTTAAAGATCATGAACAAAGCAAGGATGCCTGAACTCTGTATTCTATTCAGCACTATACTGGAAATTCTAACTAGTACAATAAGGGATTTTAAAAAGATAGCCAGATTGGAAAGGAAGATGCAATGTGCGCGTGTGCGTGTGCACGCACGCGCACGTGCACACACACACACACCCCTTTCTAGAACTAATAAATGAGTTTAGCAAGGTTATAGGAATGTATAATGATATAAATATATTCAACAAATATAGTGCAAATTCATATACTAAAAACTACAAAAATCACTGCGATTAAAGTTTAAATAAATGGAAAGACATTCCTGTTCATAGAGTAGAAGATTCAATATTAGCAAGATGAAATTCTCCCCAAATTGATTTATAGATTCAAAGTCATCTGTAACAAAATCCCAATGGACTTTTTGTGGAAATTGACAAACTGATTTTAAAATGTATAGCACCCAGAATAACCAAAACTTATAATAAAGAACAAAGCTGGAGGACTTCACTTTTAAACCTTACTATAAATCTATAGTCATCAAGACAGTGGGTATGTCCATAATGATACAGATCAAACAAGATTGATTCTAAAATATTAAATTAACTTACATAATGATATAAAAATATGTATTTGAGTATGTATTCAAATATATAAAGTGATATAAAAATAATAAAAATTAAAATTAAAAAATATTTGTATTTCAGAAAATACAGTGAGAAAAACAAAAAAATACAAGCTACAGACTGAGAAATAATATTTGCAAATTATTCATCTGATAAAGGATTTCTATTAGAATATATAAAGAATTCTAATGACTGACTAATAGACAAAAAAGCATAATTATAAAATGAGCTAAATATCTGAATAAACATTTCAGCAAGAAGATGTTCAAAGGGCTAAAAGGCATAAGAAAAAATGTTCAGATCATTAGTCATTAGGGAAATGTAAATCAGAACCACAGTGAGATGTAACTACACAGTCACTAGAACCCCCATAGTAAAGAACACCCATAATAAAGATGGACACTAACAACTGTTGGCAAGGATGGGGGGAAATTGGAAACTTCTCACACTGCTTATGGAATTGTTAAAATGATATAGCTACTTTAAAAACTTTACCAGTGACTTAAAAGTTAAATATACCCTTATCATCATAATGAAGCAATTCCACTCCTAATGGAATTGAAACATGCATTCACACAAAGACGGCACATGGATGTTCATGGCAGCATTATATGTAATAACCCCAAACTGGAAACAATCTCAGTGTCTATCAACCGATGCGTGAAAAACCGGAGGTGGTAGCTATACCCATACAAAAGAACACTATTCATCCACAGAAAAGAAACAGACTCTTGATATATGCTACAAGACAGAGGAGTCTCAAAGACACTGCTGCATGAGAAAAGCCAGATGTAGAAGATTACATATTATATGATAACTATGTGTATGAAATGTCCAGAGGAAGAAATTATCTCTAGAAAAAGGATTGATGGTTTGCTGGGCTGAGTCTGAGAGGAGGGGTACTAGGATTGATTCCAGGTGGGCACAAGGAAATTCAGGATGATGGTAATATTCTAACCTGGATTGTGGTGGTGATTGCACGACTGTAAGTAACTAAAAATTATTGACTCTTACACTCACTGTGGATGAAATTTATGGCATGTAATTTATACCTCAATGAAGCTGTAAAAAAAAAAAATCTTGAGTATAAGATTCTTGAGATCAGAGTTCCCACCACAGAATTCAGTTTGAAGACTTTAATTTCAATCAAGTGATTAGGGTTGAAAAGAGGAAGGCAAGCATTTATTCATTCTAGGTGGCCTTATTCCCTTGCCTGGGGAATAATGTTCTAGGTACCTCCATCCCAGCTGAGTTCATCCATAGATAACTTTAAAAAACAAGAGAAAAAAGAAAAGAAAAGAAAAGAGAAGAGAAGAAAAGAAAAGAAAAGAAAAGAGAAAAGAAAGAATAAAAGGAATTAAAAAAAAAAAAAAAGAACAAACAAAAAGCCTAGGTCATTGGTCTGTTGGTTGATTGGCTGGTTTTCTGGTTTGGTTAATTTTCCAGGGCTAAATACTCATCAAATATCCTTACCATGGAAACTCTTTGAATCCAACCTCTACTTCTTTTTCTCACACCTGCCTTGTTCCTTTTGCCTTAAAATTCTGACCCTTCACCATTTGTAAATCATTGTATGTATGTACGTATGTATAAATAAATAAATAAATGGCCCCATGGCGATTACATTCAATCTATACTGTTCTTGCTGTTACAACATCTGTCATTCTCTCCACAGCAGGACCATCAAGCTGGCAGGGCTGAGGGAAGCTTTGCTGATCCCTTGTGCCCCTCTGGAGAGCCTGGTCGGAAGCATCGGGCTGTGGTGGATCCAGGCGTATTCTCTTTAGGCAACTGGCTTCTTTGTTGTTGTTGCCCATTAAGGATGCTATTATCGCTTGTTGTGTCTTTGAGTCTGTGTCTTTGAGTCAGAGGCGCATAGTCAACACTTGCTGTTCTTTGCTTAGAGAACTGTCCCCACATCCACTCTCCCTAAGTCCCTTCCAACCATGGTGCCCTCTCTGCCCCAAGGTGTGACTTCTGACCTGGTCTGCAGGAGCCCTAAACCCTATCGTGGGGGCAATTACACACGTTGAGAGGCTGGCAAGCACTTTCCAGATGGGATTCACTGTCGAGTAAGGTCATTAAGGAAGCAAGGGAGAGCCAGCACGGTCCCTCTTTAATCATCTAGCCTGATGGGCAACTGCATGCTGGCGAAGGATGCTACTGCTCGGACAGATCTGCTGTGCTATCACCAAGCCTCTAGTCGAGAGTTATTCTGTGCTTCCAGCTGGAAGGAAAGAATGTCTCTCCCAGAGAGTCTTTGGATAATTGGAAGAATTAAGGGAAAATACATGATTCCATTCAGATATTGGAATGAGCCAAATAATCAGCTCATCAGCATGAAGCATAACCTCTTACCTTTTTGCCGCAGAGAGGAGCATTTCCCTACATAATAATGAGCCCCGACGGCCCCTTCATCAACATTTAGCTTGCCTGTTCCTCCAGAGTACCCTGTGGGATGTGCCCGTACCATTTCTTCTGCCAGCCGCTCTCTGACTCAGAGGAAGGAAACCTTCTAATTACATCGAGATGGAAATGGAAGACCAGCCCCATGGCTAGGCTGGGCTCTGCCTGGCCACAGAGCTCAGGCAGAGGTGCCTGCGATATCACAGAGCAAGTTTCAGAGGTTTGGTTCATTAGAGAAAAATCGATTTATCTGAGGAGCTCGGAGTCCAGAACAAAGTTCTGAGGCAATTCTTGCGCCACCACTTCAATAAAAGCCTTCCACTTCCTGAAAGCAAAAACACTCAAGGCAGATGAAGTTTTACTTTCTTCGACATCAATGGCTGAGGTCTCCTGTCCTTCCTGAAGAATGAACACTTAATTCTTTCACACTGTCAATGAAAACTACCAAAACGAAGCTGTTTCCTTTAGGTAAGAATTCAGATTATATTTAGACTCCTGATGGACCCAGAGTTTTGGGTTCTTCTACCCACCCACGCACATATCCATTCATCTACCTTCCTTGCCCTTCTTGACCATTAAATATGAGTCTGGCTCTGTTAATTGATTTATTCTGCTTTATAGATGAGAAAACAGAGTCTCGCGATAATTGAACTTAATCAAATCCCATATCTAACCAGGACCGGAGCTGGTATTTAATCCTGATTTGTCTGGCTTGAGAGCCCAAATCCTGATATGTATGCTGGAAATGCTAAGTTTCAGAGACAGAGTGGTTAAACATAAAATTTAAAATAATAAATTAAAAATGGATTTTAAAAAATCTGTCATAGACCCTTGAAGACACTAATATCACATCAAAGCCTTCTCTGGAATTCTTATCTTCATTCAGCATGTGCCTATGGGGCTTGCATTTTTCCATACAGAATTCTCTACCTACCGCATTAGTTTCCTCTTCTGCCCTCACTCCTTATAGCTCCTCTGTTCTCTCACTTTTGTTGAAATAAAACTATTTCTGGAAAGAATCTGGAAGTTAGCTAGTACTGAATGGTGCACCTTTGAATCCTTTTAGCAATAACTACATTTTGTCTGATCAACTGCCCTACCGCTCTTCCTTCTTGTCAAAAGGGGGCAGCCACAGAAATGCAGGGTATCTGCCTAGGGCTGGTAAATGCTGCCCCTCATCCAGGTTGCTTCCTTCTCCCCAAGTATAAGCAGCACTGGGCTTGTCCTAGGACCTTCTGATTAATAGAAAAGAAACATTTTAAATGATTTGGGGGAAAAAGTGACTTTGTAGTCTTATTTTCCAAAGGGCACCCTTTTTTGGATGGGGATGGTAAAGGATGTGGGCTGCTGTTTGTGAAATGCAGTGAAAATGATGTAGTACATCTTCTATTGGGGATACTTTGGTTTGTAATTCTGGAGAACTAGCAGGGTCGGGCATGACCTAAAGAAACAAAAGACAGGGACATAGGTGATTCAAATGTGATGGAGGGAAGGACAGGAAGAAAGAGGATAGAAATGAGCATGGCTTACTATTTCTAAGAATAGACCATGCATTTGGGTGGAAAATCTTGGGATGTAGCTTTTAGGAACTGAAGGTTTGTGGATGAGGGATATTAGTAAGAAATAGTTCTCATTTTAACAAGTTAAAAGAAGCCAAAGAAATAGTTATTTAATGGTGGGGGTGAAATTCTGTAAGTGGATAGGTGAGGAATTCTTCATGCTCTAAGATGATACCACTTGGCATTTGGGCCAGAAACCTTTAATGTCCCGATCTAAACATGATGTACTCCACATTCATAATAGATGCAGACATATCACTGGCCATGGGCAAAAGCAATATACAGGAGTATATTACAAAAGCATTACCAGGTATGGTTACATGGTGGGGAATAGAAGACTTATAAGTAATGTATGAACAATCACATCTATTTGCTTGAAGTAGGACCCCCAATATATCACCTACCCACATATGAGGCAGTGTGGAGTTACATAGTATAAAACCACACCACTTGGTGTCAGAAAACCCAAGTTCAAATCCCTCTTTTTAGTACTGATTTGAAGCATGTCAATTCACTCCTCTAAGATTCATTTTCCTTATTTGAAAATGAAGTTGTTGAATCAGAAGATCTCTTCTATCTCAAGCTCCATGAGTCAGTTTTCTAATGAAAGGGAATTAAAAGGCACATTAGTTAGGTTTCAGGGTTCAGTCAGTTGTGGGCTCTCATAGATACTGTACCTCTCTCATATTAGGAAATATTTTTTCTCCCCCCATAAAAATATGCTCTGTATAACTGAGCAAATTTCTCTCCTTAGGCCCTATAAAGTTCCTGCCCAACAAGATATGAGAAAATTGTGAGCTTCCTGGAAAGATACTTAAACATAGTAATTTCATGGAAAGAAGTCTGAGTTGAGATTTGCTTCTCATAAATACTTTGATTATGGTAAGGGGAACCTCAGAGGAATAAAAGTTAGGACAGTTAGTAGTGTGAAGCTAGAATCTGGCCTGACGGGTTTGAAGGCTCTTCCCCGACATTCTTGAAAAGACTTTCTCCCTTGTACCCTTCTATCCTCTATCAAAGTGTTTTTCAACCAGGAAGGATTTGGTTCCTGAAAGAGATTTAGCAATGTCTGGGAACATTTTTGGTTCTCACAACTAAATATTACCCAAACCAAACTGTCAGTAGTGCTAAGGGTGAGGAAGTTTGCTATATATTGACAGTACCTAGAGACCACAGCGAGATACTCTAGAACTTTGTGAACCGAACTGATACATTTAACATGCAACAGATCAAATGAGAAATAATGACATCGCCTTCAGAGGATGAGCATTCCTATGGCAGAAAGAGTAGGCTTTAATGGAGTAATTGATTATCTGACAATATCTAAAGTAAGAATGTCTCAATAAAATGCATGTAGAAAATCGGCTCTGTAGAGGCCAATGCTAGAGATATTCATCCAGGACTGTTCAGAGGATAAATTACTTCGACCCACAATGGGGTTTTGTTGTCTTCTGAAGGTGCAGCTCTTAAACAGTCTAGAAGCAGCTGTGTACCTATTGCCAACTGTCTAATCTCACCACCATCTGCTTGAATCCTGTACTCACCAAACAACCTCCTGGGTTATAGTTTGGCTTCTCATGTAGCATGTCCTAGAGGAACATAACATGCTGACCAAAGAAAGAAAATTATTCTGATCTCCTTGGCTGTTCTATCTCTTGTAGTGATTTGATAAACTGGCATTTTGATTTCTTTACCAGATGAAGCCTTGGGAATTTTGTGGGGGTCAGTCCTGTGAGAGGCACCCAAAAACCTGAGGACCCAATCAGGTTTCTTACTAGGATAATTCCACTGTTGACAGCCAGCTAAACATGATCTCTGGGCAATATCTCTTTCATAGCCTAAAATTTCTGGCACGTGGAAGAACAAAGATTTAAGAACTAATCCAGCCTTTCCATACTTTTTTTTTTTTCTGCTCTAAGTGATCTAAAGGGAGTTTATGGAAAAGAGTAAGGGTTTACTTTGTATCCACTCTAAAGCTTCTTATATAAGAAGCTCAATGTATACTACAATATATTGTAGGTTACTGATTTTTTTAATAAAGTATACCTTTTCAAAGTAGGAAAAGAGTGTGAAATGTTTCAAAGGGGAAATATGAAAATAAAACTTTTGTTTTTTTAAGGCTGGAATGGGAAATTGAGGCTAAGTTGGTCTATCAGACACACACACACACACACAAAAATCCCCAAATAGCAAGGTAAGATCTTGTGGGAATGCCTTGAGGTAAAGCCAATTCAATTAGTTTTTGCAGCATAACTGTCAGGACCCAAAAACTAGGTGGAATAATGAACTGATTAAAACCTGTAATTGCAATTCAATGGAGGAAACCATTCATCATGAAGATGGCAGCGTTACCTACATTCCAGATTGCATGGAGAGGAGACACTGACAAAGGTAGGCATGGGGAGCTGGTATGAATCAGAGGAGAAGAACAACACACTTCTCCATAGGAGAATGCAGCACACTAGCCTGAAAGGGGAGCTTGGTCTTCATCCTGTAAACTGGATTTCTGACCTAACCACTGAAATGTAGGCGTCTCCCTCAGGCTTTAACCCAGACCATTTTGAGGATGCACTTCTAATTTGATCACTATCAATGTTCCTGGATTTTACCCAAAGCCAATACTAGTCAACGCTCTTGATTTTTCCCTGATGATCTGAGGTCTTTTTCTCATGCATCTTTCTATCTTTGAACATACATTGCTTTGTATCAGGGTCGGCCAACTTTTTCTGTAAAGGACCAGTTAGGAAATACTCTTGACTCTGCTGTTATGGTCCAAAAGCAGCCATAGGAAACATAAACAAATGACTGTGGGCTGTGCTCCAATATAGCTTTTTCTACAAAGATAGATGGGAGGTCACATATGCCAGAGTGCTGTAGTTTGCTCCATATACACAGTCGTAACCAAGATAACATGCAAAGCAAAATAATAAATGAAATAAATGACCAACATAAAATAGCTTTCTTAATTTCTTCAAAGACATGGTGGTCGTTTTATACAAAATGGCATTTTCCTCTGAGAGCTAAGACTTTAAGACCAGCTTGGAATAAAAGCAGTAATCAATGCAGGAATCCTGGTAGTAGACAAATGGGAAAAATGCATCAGGGATACTTAGCTTTGTTCATTGGTTCTTCTTCACTGGCTCAGCAGTATTTGTATAGACACTGGGGTGCGTGTTGCTATCGGTTCCAAGCACTCTTCTAGGTTCTAAGGATGTAACAGTGAACAAGACAGAAATGGTTCCTGCTCTTTTGAAGACCATGACAGTGAACAGATGAAGATACAAGCAAGATGATTGCGGTAATGGAAATTAC
This sequence comes from Lontra canadensis, assembly GCF_010015895.1. NCBI lineage: Eukaryota > Metazoa > Chordata > Mammalia > Carnivora > Mustelidae > Lontra > Lontra canadensis. The sequence continues at coordinate 197,355 of NW_022631258.1, read as the reverse complement.
TAGAATGGAAATAAAATGATGTGGTATGGAACATGTGTAGATAATTAGCTGCTGGCATAGTTTGGGAAGTTGAAGAAGGCCCCTCTGTCATGGACCCTTTCAGCTGAGACTGAAGATGGCAAATCTCTTGCAAAAAGACTTCAGAAAAGAAAAAATAACACTGGTACGGTTGAAGCTAGAATGTGGTGGAGAACACCAGACACAAGGTGACAGAGGTAAGCCAGAGCCAGGCTATGCCTTGGGACTGCATGCTGATGTTTGACTGTATTTTTAACAGGAAGAGAATGCATTTCATAGTTTGATAGGAAAGATGATGTTAACTCACTAGATTCTTTAAAGGACAGTTCTTACTGGGATGTGAGCACAAATTCTTGGAGGGGTTGAGGGACATTATTGACTGGGGAACAAGTTAGGAGACTCTTGCATGATGGTGGCTTGGCCTGGAGAGCTTCTTTCATCTGTCCCCACTGTATCAATGTATTTCAAATGTAGACCTTGGTGGAAATTGGCATTTTAAGCCCTATTACCTTTGACAAGTTAATTCTACAAAAAGGACCAATGTCTGGGTCTGCTAGGAATGGATCCTTTGTTGTCTTAACTCTTAAATCACTAACCTTCTATACTAACTCTCCTGATTTCATCAGATTCTATATTAAGCGCAAACCAACATGGCCTATTGGACAGAGTAACTACTGGGTTTCAGAACACAGTCTTCAGTATTTTTGTCAGTGACTATGCTTCTAATCTGGCACCACTTTCTAGTTTTCTTAAACAGTCAATCTTTGTTAAGCAGTGCAAAATTGAACTCCTACCTCTCAGTCTCTAAGGGTATACAAGTGGTTTCTCCCTTAATCAGCAGAATAAAAGGAGTTGGGGCACCTGGGTGACTCAGTCAGTGAAGTGACAGACTCTTGATTTTGGCTTAGGTCACAATCTCAGGGTCTTAACATCAAACCCTGCACCAGGCTCCCCACTGGAGTCTGCTTCAGATTCTCTCTCTCCTTTTCCCTCTGCCCCCTGCCAAAATAATTTTTAAAAATTAAGAAATATAGTCTGGCTCACATGCCTGTGTGAGAGAGGGTGGACTTCTCTTGACATGATTCAGAAACTAAATGGATACTGTATATGCCGGAGTACGGAGTCAGGTCCCTCTCTGATATCTCCTCTACATGGGCCTCCTTGTGAGTTAACACCGCGCATCTCTGAACCCTGTCCAGGCTTCTCAGCTTAGTCCTTCACACCCCAGGGCGTATCAACTTCCAGTTCACACCCCTGCTATATACTTCATGTACCAATACATTAGAGAAATCCCCTTGCCCTGTAACTATTTCTAAATTATTTTCCTCCCTTTCCTTCCTCCCACGCTTCTCTCTCCTCACTTTTTTTTTTTTAAGCTGCTTACCAAAGACACCCTCCCTTTCTCCAGCAGGATGCTTTTGCCTTAGTATGTCCATATTACAGAATACTTTCGCTACACTGGTCTACTCCACATGGGAAGGCACTGGCCTTGCGTTCAATCTCACTGATTAACCATCATTTCACTTCTGATCATTTATAGTCCAGAATTTTCATTATGCACCATCCCATGCAAACTGGGACTGCTGAATCTACAAAACTATTTTGTTGTTGTTGTTTTTTTATCATTCTAGATGTCTTCAACAATTAGGTCATGTTTGTCTTCTATTAAGCCTTTTAATTAAGAGCTGGATTGTGAGTCAGGTGGACCTACGTGTAAAGAAGCTAGATATGTGAACTTTAGCAAGTTGGGTAACTTCTTTGTGCCTAAGTTTCTCATCTATAAAATGGGGATAAACTGGCATACACTGTCTTAGCCTGTACTACCCAGAAGGAAGTGACTGAGGCTACTAACTAACCAGGAAGTGCAGCCCCAGGGAACCAAGAGTCATGAAAAAGGGGAGTGAGTCAGGGAAGAGAAGAGCCAATAGGAGGCCACCTCACTGCTTGGTCACAAGATCCCATGATTGCTCAATGTAATGGGACATCTTCTGGGTGTTCATAAGAAGTAGCACTTGTCAAGAAAGTCCATGGAGCAGGAAAGAAGAATTGGTCCTCTGGATCCCGTATTCCATAGGTTTTCCCCAAAGGGAATTAACTGTCCCACAATTCTGACTTGTGTATACCTGGCTGGTGCCCAGGTTCACGGCATCTCATACCTAGTATCAAGAGGGCAGCTCCAGGGTAGAGGACAAGAGTAGCCTGGCATGAGCATGGGGCAAAGGGTATTGGTTTGTATCCTTGTGAGGCGAATCACAGGCCACACAGAGCTGGCTGCCTCCTGGCAGCCAGGCAAAACAAGAAGCCTCCAGAAAGAAGAGGCTGAAATGACCTGAGTGGTGCCTAAGAGCTGTCTGATTTGTCCCCCACTTGAAACACTTGGATCCGTGTGCGCCCTTTTATCATACCAGCCTCTCAACACCCAGGGCATACCTCCATCTTTATGAGCAGATACTAATCACATCCGTGAGAGGGCAGGTAAAGAGTCAACCATTCCTAGAGTTCCACTCAGCTGGTGGCAGCTCATCCCTGTGAAGAATTAAGGCGAGGGTGTTCATGAAACAGATGAAATACCCTGGAACCACAGCTGATACGAAGACCATGACACTCATGATCTCTCTTCTCTACCTTCCTTTCATGACTTCCCACACCTGACCAGGACATGAGCCAGTCTGTGTTGTTTGCCTGATGGAGCAACCCATTTCTTCATCCCTAAAGGGTGTGAACTCTCAGCTGTCTTGCCATTGCTGGGGTGCTGTGGTTATACAGACACTTGTTTGCATCTATCTGGGAAGGAAGCACTGAAATGTTCCAGTGAATCCCTTAGGACCAGGCATTGCTCCACATTGTGTTGGAGCAAATGCAGCCCCGCATGGTGATCAAAGGTAGCTTTAGGAGTTGGCACTTAGCCCTTCCTAATGTAACATCCCTTGCACTCCAGCAGGTAACCAACTGGGGCTGCAATTTAGTAAGTCCACATCAATTATACATGCAGGATCCAGGGAAATAACTACAAGCCAGGTTCAGGCACCCATCAGATATGCACTCTGACTTGGGTTAAATTCCATGTATTATCTGGCTTTCCTATACCTCAACTCCACTGGAGGATTGTGAAAGCATAGCAGGTCTCCTGGAATTAGTATTAGAAGGCCCCTCTAATAATCCTCAAAAATTTGGGGCATTCCCTAGTCCGTGTATGCACAGCAACCCTCGCACAGGTCCCTCTGATTCTCATGACACACTGATTCTCATGACATCTACTTGCAAAAGAATCGAAGAGCCATGACTCATGAGGTGGAGCTGTTCTTTAAGTCAGAAACTGTTTTTTAAGCCCCGATCTTTCCACCACTGCTACAAACCACTGCAGGCCCAGGCACCCTATTGGGCACTGCAGCCTTCCTACCCATCAGAGTGATGACAGCAGGTGCCCCACACTGTCTTTGTCTCTGATGGTCAGGTGCTGCCACCTAGCTTCAGTCGTTCTGGCATCTGGCCACTGATGTCAGACAGCTTACGTTATGTTCATCTCTCCCGCTTGTCAAACTTGGCCTGCAGAGGACAGCCACCACTGAACTTCTCAAAGATGCTGGTGCTGCCCCCCCGTCCAGCACCTTTCCCATTCCCTTAGGGGTGAGTTCTCTCAAAGTGTGGCCCTCAGAACTAACATAGGTAGGCATCACCAAGGAGCTTTTTAGAAATGCAAAATGTATAACCCCAAATTTCAGGACATACTTCATCAGACTTGGCAGTCGGGGCCCAGAAAGTGATGTTTCACAAGCCCTCCTAGAGATGCCGATAGCAGGTCAAGTTTGAGAACCACTGACTTAAAGAGAGGAGTATCCTCTAAGATACTAAGATATTCATTCTAATATTTCCACTGCTCTGAGTTCTCAGATTCCATCCTCAATATTCTGCAAAGGCATCTCTGTCTTATTCATGTAGGAGTTGGATGTGTAGAAGCTCTAGGGAGCTACTCTGCAGATTTTTGTTAATACAAGGAAAACAAAAGAAAGCTGAAGAAATCAAAGAATTGCATCAATGTGAATATTCTGTGATACTGGACTATTGTTTTATAGGAAGTTACCACTGGGGGGAAACTGAGTAAAGTGTACATGGGATCTCTATATAATTTCTTATAGCTGCATATGAACCTACCTCAATCTATCTAACAACTATCTATCACCTATCACCTAACATCAATCTATCTACATATCTATCACCGATCGTCTATCAATCTATCATGTATTTATTAATCTCATGTATCTATGTATCTAAGTATCTACCTATCTATCATCTATCATCTATTAGTATTTTACATTCCTACTAGCAAAGAATGAGTAACCCATTTTTGCTGCATCCTCCTCAGCATTTGGTGGTGTCACTATCCCACTGTGGGTTTTTGTCTGCTTGGTCAGTTGTTTTTTTCTTTTGCATTTCCCTGCCATCTACCTATCCCCTTCAATAAAGTTGGATTTTGCGTCTGTTTTCTAATCGCATTATTAGTTTTTTACTGATGAGCTGTGAGCATTCACCATATAGTCTATATATAAGCCCTTTGTCAGCTCTGCAGTTTGCACATATTTTATTCAAACTTGTAGCTTGGACTTTCATGGCCTTTGCATCGTCTGTACCAGAACAACATTTGTAATTTCTATGTAGTTCATCATTTTTTTCTTTAGTGGATCATGCTTTTGGCATCAATTCTAAAAGTCCAGTTAATTTTTGAATAGGGTGTACAGTATAGGTTAGGTTTCATTTTACTGCCTATGGATGGCCCGTTGTTCCAGCACCACTTATGAAGAAGGGTTCCTCCACTGAATTGCTTTTGCATCTTGTCAAAGTCAGTTAAACATATTTATGTGGGTCTATTTCTGGGTTCTGGGTCTATTTCTGGGTCTATTTCTGCATTGATCTATGCATCCACCCCTCTGCTAAGATCGAACTGTCTTGATTACTGTAGCTGGGAGCCTTAATGTGGAGGGTGATTCCTCCCATTTTATTCTTCTCATCAAGATTATTTCAGCTGTGTCTTTCCAAACAAATTTTACAATAAGCTTTTCTACCAAAAAACCTTGCTGGTATTTTGATAGGGGTTTCATTAAGTGTGTAGATCAATTTGGGGAGTATTTTCATCTTTACCATTGGAATTGTCTTTCCATTCATGAACACGGTATGTCTCTCCATTTACTTGCCTCTTTGATGTCTGCCACAGCATTTTGTAATTTTTACCATACAGATCTTGTCTCTGTTTTGTTAAGGGTCTGCCCAGGTGTTTTAATTTCTTTGCAGCAATTATAAACTGTGCTGTATTTTTAATTTCTGCTTCAGCATATCCAGTTTTAGTACACAGAAATGTGCCTGACTTTTGTGTGGTGGTCTTATGTCCCGCAGTCTTGATCATCCCACTTATGAGTTCTTGGAGGGTTTTTTCCTGGAGGGTAGTGTATGTTTGGATAATGAATTTCTATATAGATAATCATGTCGTCTAAAAATCTGGACAGTTTTCTTTCTTTCCTTCTAATCTCTATGTCTTTTATTTCCTTTTCTTGTCTTATTATACTTTCCAGAGCTTCCAGTCCTACATGAGATAGCAACGGTAAGAGGAGACATCCTTGCTCTGTTCCCAATCTTAGGGGGAAAGACTGTTTTTACTAGTAGATATGATATTAGCTGTGAGGTTTTCATAGATCCAGTTAAAATAATTCTTTTGCATTCCTCACTTTCTGAAAGTTTTTATCATGAATGGATGTTGGATTGTACCAGATGCTTTTTTCTGCATCAATTGTGTCTGATTATATGATTTTTCTTCTTTAGCCTATTGATATGGTGAATATAGCAGACATTTAGAATCTCTTTTAGGCATCTGTGACAGAACATTAAACTCAGAGTCTCAGGTGAGTGCTCCTCTGTCCATACACTCTCCCCTCCCCAGTCTCAAAGTTGTCTATCCCTACCCCAATCGCCCTTCCTCAAGAGGCATGCCTGTACAGACTCTCCCAGTTCTTACTTAAATGCATTAGCAAGGACCTACAAATGCTTTCCGTTCACATGAGGCTATAGCATCCTCGAGCAAACTACACTTTCTTAATTGAGCTGTGCTATAACCTAACCCAGACTACTGGCCTGGGGGCATCAGAGTGTAAGAGGGAAGACCTTGAGAAGTATAAGCATTACCTTGCAAGGTTTTTTCTTCTAGTAAAGAGATTGAAAGTTTCTAGGCCCAAAGAGACTGCTCTCCTGCAATAAGTGCAATAAGAGGGTTATTTCTGCTGGCTTGAAGAATTCCAGGGGGAATGTGAGACTTAAAGATTCTCAGGCATGTCCAGCCAAATGTCCACATCCCAGATTTCTGTGTCCATTTGTCTTCCATTCAGGTTTTCAAAGTTTTCAGAGGTGATTTATTGAATGCCAACAGTCAGGTTCATTTACAGTTCTGTTATCCTTAGAGTGGACTCTGTCCCTGACTTTCAGTACTATGAGCTTAATGGTTACAGAAGATGAGAGTCTGTTTCAAAGGTATTCCAGGCTTCATAGCATGACTTAAGTTCACAGTAGACTGTCCTGAGCCTATCGTCATCTGTTGTCAAAGCCACCAGCGCTGTTAACAGAAGCCATTCTATTCTATAATCCTTACAATGGTCATTGTGTCCATTGGGCACCAGCACCATATAGCCTCCATATAGCCAATGCTTCACCTTCTGCCTGTCTCTCACCCCAATCATCCACAAGTGAAGGTCACAGAGATAGTGATGCCACTGCACAGCGGACATGGGTAACCATCCAATCCTGCTGCCATTGTCTTAGCCTGGGTTCTCAGAAAGGTCAGCGTTCATGGCCTAGTTGTTCATTGGGAAGAGAAATACCAGAAGAGCAGGAGTAGAGTGAGGGAAAATTTAATGGGACAGAGAAAAACAGTGACAATAAATGAGGCTGAATCACTGTGGTATATACTCCTTGTATCAGGAACAATGGATTTCTCTACCTTGGGAGATTCTTATCTCTGTGTTATTGCATCATAGGAAAGTCAATACAGAGAGAGGAAGGGAGACAAACATATTCACTGATGCCCGTTACTCATTGGTTATTGTTTCATCCTGTATGGCATTAAATCTCCTATACTTTAGGAGGCTGCACACATAGACTGTGCCACTGCATATCTCAAGGATTATTAGGAAGCTCTGGGGTGAGAGGGAAAAGGTGAGCAGCACAGAAGGGTGCTAAGGTGCTGTTGGGTTGTGCCCAATGATGGTGGCTGGAACCCATGCAAAGTTAGTTACAGCAGGGGCATCTGGAATGGAACAAGAAGCCAAAAGCTCTGGGAATGAGCGAGGCTGGGCAGATTGGAGGCAGCATGTTGGAAGCGTGAAATGCTAGCTCAAAGGGTTAAGAATTGTATGACCTAAATGGCTAACAGACACATGAAAAAATGACATTGAGATACCACCTTACACCAGTTAGAATGGAAAAAAAAAATGACAAGAAAAGAAACAACAAATGTTGGAGAAGTTGTGGGGAAAGGAGAACCCTCTTATGCTGCTGGTGGGAATGCAAGCTGGTGCAGTCAGTTTGGAAAACAGTGTGGAGATTCCTCAGAAAGTTAAAAATAGAGCAACCCTATGAACCAGCAATTGCACTACTGGGTATTTACCCCAAAGATACAGATGTAGTGAAAGGAAGGGCCACATTGCACCCCACTGTTCACAGCAGCAATGTCCACAATAGCCAAACTGTGGAAGGAGCTGAGATGCCCTTCAACAGATGAATGGATAAAAAAGATGTAGTCCCTATATACAATAGAATATTACTCAGCCAGCAGAAAGGATGAATACCCAACTTTTGCATCAACATGGACGGGACTGGAGGAGATTATGCTGAGTGAAAGAAGTCAAGCAGAGAAAGTCAATCATCATACAGTTTCACTTATTTGTGGAACATAAGGAATAGCATGGAGGACATTAAGAGAAGGAAGGGGAAAATGAAGGGGGGAGAAGTCAGAGAGGGAGACAAACCATGAGAGACTATGGACTCCAAGAATCAAACTGAAGGTTTTCGGGGGATGGAATGGGTGATCCTGGTGATAAGTATTAAGAAGGGCATATATTGTAAGGAGCACTGGGTGTTATACACAAACAATGAATCACGGAACACTACCTCAAAACTAATGTACTGTATGGTGACTAACATAACGTAATAAAAAATCATAAAAAAAGAATTGTATGACCTCATGCTTATAATATCCTTAACACTGTAAGAGTAAAATAGTAAATGCTCAATAAAATCATGAATACCAGTAACGTTTATACCACCTATTGGCTTCTATAGCCATCACATAACAGGGAAAAGATCCGTCAATATAACATACTGCTCTGTTACACAAACGATTCATTTTGAGTTCCCTGTCTTCGCCAACTATCTTTTTTAATCCTTTTTTTTTTTTTTTTTTTTTTTTTTTGTAAATACTTGGTCTTGTCCTCCATCTCCTCTCTGTTACCTGGAATTACTTTCAGTTTTCCTACCTGAGACCAAAACCATGTCCCTTGTATCAACTGAATTCATTCTCAGTCTTGGATTTGGAATGTGAATGTTGTCCTCTCCACTACATCTCACATTCTAATACATGCAAATCACCTGGAAGATGTTTGGAGCATAATAATCAAAAACCACAGTTCCCTTTCCTCTTTACCTTTCTTCTTACCACAACCTCTACTAGGAATAATACCACTACCTACAGCATTATGGTATCTTTAATATAAAACAAGTTATTTTAGTGTTACATTCTGTCCTCATCATTCTCAGCTTCTACTGTCTGTAGCTCTGGACAAAAATGCTGCTAGAAAAAGGCATATATGGGAATGACATAAACAACAACTCTATTACCATTACCAACTCAAATTTATCAAGCACTAAAAGGTACAGTGGTTCACCTTTTACATGCCCATGCCATTTAATCTTCAAAATAATTCCATGGTGTCAGAATTATTATATTTATTCTGCAAATAAGTAAGTGGTCTTAAAATCCTTAAATAACATCCTCAGTGCCTCCCAGCTAATTAGAGGCAGGCAATGATTTGAAACTATTTGTGTCTGGTTCCAAAAATACTGTTTAGCCACAGTAATATCTTACCAGTCTTGGTCCACTGCAAACACTGCGGGGCTTTCTTTACTCCTTTGTGGGCTCCTACACTTACCCTCCATTTTGGTCATTCACACCTTCTCTTTTCTGTTCAGATTTTCACGAACCACTTAAATGATATCCCTCTGTGCAGTTTTCTAAGGCTGCCATAATAAAGTATCATAAACTAGCAGCTTAAAACCATGTAAATTTATTGTCTTACAGTTCTGGAGACCACAAGTCTGAAATCAAGGTGCCAGCAGGGCCATGCTTCCTCAGAAAGCTACAGGAAAGAATCCTTCCTTGCAAATCCTTCCTTGCACCTTCTAGAATCTGGTGTTTGTTGGCAATCCTTGGCTTGTTCCAGTCTCTGCCTCCATCATCATCTGTCATCTCTCTGTGTGTCCATCTCTGTGCATCTCCTCTTAGAAGAACACCAGTTACATAAGATTAAGGGCCTACTCTACTCTACTATGACCTCATTTAACTTACATCTTAATTGCATCTGCAAATAGCCTATTTCCAAATAAATTTATATTCCCAGGTGGCAAGGGTTAGGGCTTCAACATATCTTTTGGGGGACATAATTCAATCCATAACATTCCCCAATGAGTGTGCACATGTGCACGTGCACACGCACTCACACACGCACGCACAGACACAAACACCTTATTTAACAGCTTAAGGCCACCCAACAGCATCACTGCCATTTTTTATTTATACTCCAGCATAAGTGCAGATGTGTGAAGAACATGGCGAAGGCTAGGCCCTTGCCTACTATCCTAAGACTAGGACATGTGAATTGTTGGCCTAATGCCACCATATATATATATATATGTATATATATATATATTCCACAACTCTCCAATATATATATTGATGAATTCACTTGCCTGATCTAAGACTTCATTTACACAATGTAAGATGGGAATAATAATGTTTTTTCTTAAAAGAGTCAGTGTGAAGGTTTAATGATCTAAGGAAAACGGTATAAATGAGAAATTGGGCTGATAGATCCTGTAAGCCGTGAGGTATTTTCAAAGGTAAAATAACATGATCTTCATTTATACGCATTTACCTCTTTTCCTCTGGCATTGATCTCAGGGAGGGGCCAGTTTTCTAGTTGCCTTGAGCTCCTCTCTGCCTGCTGAGGGATTTTTTCCTTCCTTATTATAGTTCTCCATCTTGGTATCTCCAGATTTTCTCCCTTAATTGAATCAGCTTCAAATACATTGTTTTTTTTACCCTAAATCTTGAAATGATTTTTAAAGGGCTCTACTCACTGCTTCTGTTTGTCTCCTTCCCTTCATGGCCAACTTCCAGATGAATGCTCTACACTTGTGCTTTCATTTCCTTTTAACAAATCTCCCTGATATTTCTTTGACATCGGTGTCACTTGTCAACTGAGCTGCCTTTATGAAAGTCACAATGGCATTAAAGGATCTTGGCATTGAAAGCAACTGGCTGGGTGCAAATATCTTTCTCCTTGGTCTCAATGCTCTTGACAATTCTGCTGTGTATCCCAGCCGGCCACCCCTCCTTCTTGACCGTCTCTTTGTCTTGACTTCTGTGATATGGCCGAAGGCTCTCTTGGTCCTTTCACCTTTGTGAATAAGACCTCTCAATCCTGCCTGACTACACAGAGAGTTTTCTTCTGTGTCCTCCTGGTGGGTGTTGCCCAATTCTCAGGCTTTCATAATGTGTCCTTTCTTTAATTCCTCTGGAAGAACTCATGTTTTCTATGGCTTTGACAGACACCTTATAGTCATCATCCAGCCCTACCTTCTTACTGTGTACCTATCTTTTATGCCCGGCTGAAGTTGGAAAGTACTTACCAGCACTTGAAATATATGCCCGTGATTCCGGCTACCAACAAGTGTGTGCTTTTTTCCTTCCTCAGTCCTTGATTCACCAAAGCATCCTTCACTACATTCCTCATGGGTATTTCCTCTTTTCTAAAACAAGTCTCCCTAAAAGTACAATTGTGTACAAAAGTACAATTAGGTGCCTCCCTTTCTTCGACAACTCCTAGTAACTTGCAATTGTGAGCCTGGCTGACTTCTTAAATATTCATGACTTTCTAAACATGAACATTTTACAAGAATGATCCATCTCTTTAATCTCTCTCACACACAGATTCTGCCCCCCTGCCCCCAAATCCTTGCAGGTGGAAGGAAAATCGTAGAATGTTTTACCAAAAAGAATACCAACAACCATGCTAGAAATTGGGAGTGGATACTATTAACTCCTGCTCACTGATCTAGCCCAGCTCACCTCATACTTGTAACCTCATTGACTTGAGTATTCCCAAGTCTAACATTTAAAGAGTAAAAGTTGCAAATATCTCTTAAATTATCCAATCAATAAAAATTTCTTGAATCGCTGCTGAGTGCAAGCTACTTAGATCATTACTGCAGGAAGATTAAAGTATGAGGCAGTTTCTCAGTCAATTACCTCACAAATAGATGCCAGTTACTTGCTGGTACACAAAATATTATGTTATACTGTCCCATAATTCCTTCCCAGGAGATACACCAGTGGTCAACTGCTGTATAACCAACAGTCTGATTCTTGACATATTCTATGTAAATTACACAGGGACACAAGAAGGTGAAAGAGAGAAGCCAAGCAACATTTATTTGCAATCTATTATGACTAGGAAGTTGGCACTCTGGTAGGGACTTTCATGTGTTCAACTAGGTGATCTTCATCAGAACATGCTGGGTATCTCTAGTTACACTTAATAGAGAAGGGAAATAAAGTTCAAAGTTATTTTAAAAATTCCCAAGAAACAACTATTTAAAAGAAATCAGTACAAATTTATTATTTTCCATGGTGGGTGCTGGGGTATCAGGATGACAAAGACAGACACAATCTCTGCCCTAGTGAGATACAGGTATCACCAGTGATAACAGAATCGGATTTGAACAAGATCATCCAGATATCAGGGTCCTAACTCCTACTCCAAGTAACAATTTCTCCTCTTCCACGCTCCTCTTACTTCCTGGAATATGATGAACCATCCCTTATGAGTTCCAAAGAGTATATTTCTGTGACCTGGACACTTCCACAGGTGAGCACTTGTGTATATCTGTATTACGTTAATGGTCAATATTCATCTTGACTTTCCTATCTGAGTTCAGTCCCTGCCTGGTCACCCCATCCCTTCTTGTCAGTCTACACCCTCATTCTTCCCAGGTCTTAAGCTAAGTCAGGTGAGGGCAGTTGGCAGGTGATATGGGCATCTGGATTCAGCTTCACAGTCTTGAGTCTGCCATCCTCTCATTCCCAGTCAAGACACAGGGCCAAACCCAGGTGGAAAAGGAAGCAGTGTTTCTCCTTAACTCTTACAGCAGGTGTGTGGTTCATATCTCAGCTTAGATCACTAGTGTCCTCTGGACCTAGAGCTCAGTCCTGAATCTCCTATGATTTTATTAGCACTGTAACCTCTGCCTCTTCATTGCAAGTTCTCTCTCTATCCAGAATGCTATTCCCTCCTGTCCAGTGACTGACAGACAGCTTGTTTTAATCTCAACAGTTCTCCTCAGAACAAAGATGCTGTGACCCACAAGAAATGAGAGCCGGTGAGGATTTCAGAGGCTCTGTAGGCTGGCATGGGAGGAAAAGAGGGCAGAGCGGACATTGGGAAAAGGTTCTCCGGCAGTAACCTGTGTTGGAAAGCAGCAGACTAGTGGACAGGGGTTCCAAAAAACATCTGTGCCCCTTTTTACTAAAAAGGAAACAGATGATAGAACCATTTGCATCAGAACATCTCTCTTGGTTCAGAAATGTTATTAGGAATAGCTCTTTAGTTGGGTTTATATTAATATAGATTATATTTATATTAATCATGTATTTAATTTAGTTATATATTATATTATGTATCATGTATTTTATTATTTCTGTAATAGTATATATTAAATATATTTATATATTATATATTTAGGTATGCCCATATATATATATACACACACACATATGTATATATACATACATATATATTGGGGATTTTATATATATACGTGTGTGTGTACACACACACACACACACACACACACACACACATATACTATATAATCTTATTAGAACAATGAGAATGGAAAGCCATGCTATGTCTTGAGAACAGCACAGTGTCAAGCATGGCATCAAATTCTAAATCTTTTTCACTGGCCCCTGCTGGTCTCTCCCTTGTCATCCACAGAAGCCTCCCATCTCCTCACACATTATTCGTTACTGATCATGCCTATCCGAAGTTCCCACCAATAGCTGTTCCCAAGAATAGCTCAAGGCTGTTTGTGACTCCTTACACATGCTCTGTCCTCCTCCAAGAATATCTTCTTTCTACCTTCTTCTACCAGCTCCCTGTTCTCTGTCTGCCCTGGCTTGACCCATTTTTCTCTGACTGGAAAATTCTCATTCACCCCTCAAATCTTGCCCAGGGATAGTCTCCCCTGTAGAGCTCCTTCCTTCCTGCCCTCTTCTCTAACAAAGTACTCCCTGTTCTTGAATACCTAATGGACTTTACATATGAATATCACCGCAAGTATCACATTCCTTTTAGGTTTACATCTTTAAGTGCCCCATTCACCCCCAGAGTGCCCCATGGGTAGCAACTGTGTTTATTTAGCTGTGTATCTAGCATCGTGTTTGGACCTTGTAAAATAACCATAGATCTCAGTGGGCTTGCCTTTTGTCCACAGTACGGGGAGGAGAGGCTACGGGGTAAGTCAGGGGATAGAGCAACACACCAGACCAGTTGTGTTGCATGAATTTATATACCTGAGACCACGGGTACGGACTGATGCACACACATACACGAATCACATTTAGCTCTTTTTAGCTCTGTTTAGCTAAATCCATGTGCTGGGATTTAACCGCTCTGTGCAATTCAGGACATCCTAATTTCAGAGGTCCTTGGCAGGGCTCTGACACCAAAACTTTTTAAGAGAACTCTACAGGGGATTCTAACACCAAAGCAGAGCTGAGAATTCTATTGGTCATTGAAACAAACAAACAAACAAACAAACAAAAATGGCAGTTTAACAAATCCTTCTTTTCTTTGTAGATTCTTCTAAGATTTTTGCTCTAAGTACCAAACAGAGCAGTCAGAATTAGGAAGAGAACATGGGGTCAGAGGGTGTGTGTGTGTGTGTGTGTGTGTGTGTGCGTGTGTGTATGAGAGAGAGAGAGAGAGAGAGGGAGATATATGACAAAGTCAGTTTGCTGTGTGGAAAAAAAAAACAAACTGTGGGCTAAATTCTCTTGGAAACAGAGTGAGGTGTACACACACACACACACACACACACATATAAAATAAAAAGTAAACAAATCATCGTATGGTTAGGCTAGAAGTCAGAAGATCTGGGCTTTAATCCTGGCTCTGTCATTAATTAGTTACTTGCCCTTAGACATTATAATTAAAGTCATTTATTCTGAGAGTACCTTAAAGTTCACAAACTGTTTTTCCACATGTTGACTGATCTGAAAAGGGGGCAAACACAGCTATTTCCCCCTGGTTTTCCAAGTTGAAGAAATGAATCCTGGAGTGGATAAGCAGCTTGAACATGGGTAAAGCTAATTAATATGAATTCACAGACATGTTAGAAATGGAAATGACTCTAAATCAGCAACTTAAACTGTATGTGTTTTATAACTCCTTCCAAACTCAATGGCAGGCGTTATTCTCTCAGTTTAAAAAAGACTCACTCAGGGGCGCCGAGGTGGCTCAGTGGGTTAAAGCCTCTGCCTTCAGCTCAGGTCATGATCTCAGGGTCCTGGGATCGAGCCCCGCATTGGTCTCTCTGCTCAGCGGGGAGCCTGCTTCCCCCTCTCTCTCTGCCTGCCTCTCTGCCTACTTGTGATCTCTGTCTGTCAAATAAATAAATAAAAGCTTAAAAAAAAACTCACTCAAAATTGTTGTCACATCTTATATTTTACTATTGTGCTTCCAAAAGTTATTTCCAACATCTTGAATATTTTCTTAAGATTTATTTATTTTTGTGTGTGTGCACAAGAGAGAAAGGGAGAGAGAGAGCAGAAGTGGAGGGCAAGGGGCAGAGGGAGAAGCAGAGCCCCCTACCCCCACTGAGCAGGGAGCCCAGTGTGAGACTCGATGCCAGGACCCTGAGATCATGACCTGAGCCAAAGGCAGACACTTAATACTCTGTGTTACCCAGACACCCCCCAAAAACTTGAAATTTGGGACTGACCCCTCTAAATCATAGAAGACTAAGAATATTCCATGATCATTGATTGATAGCAGTGCTTCAGATTTAAATATTCAATTATACTTAAATCAGAAGGGAACTTCGGAGATTTTTCTTTTTAATTTTTATTCAGGGCCTGGAAGGGCACAGAAAGCCTGTTAGAACACATTAGAATGTACTGGTCCATCACAGAGAGTTGACTTACCTATTTTCTTTCAAGTGAAGAAAAATGTTAGGGCCATGAGAGAGAAATGTATCGGCAGAAAATACAGTCAGCAGCACAGTCACGTCGGCGGCCCCAAATCCCATGACTCTATAATTTTCTCATATCTTAATTTTTCCAATAGCCTCTTGACTGTTCCCTCCCACATTTTGTCCCCCCTCGGGTTCTATCATTTATTCTACCAGACTGATCTTTTCAACACTCACCTCTGCTAAAACATGTTTGATGGTTCCCCACACCTATAGGACAAAGACCAGGCTCCTTGGCTTATTCTATAATACATTTCTTTATTTAGCTGATTTTGATGCTTATCTTTTGCCACTACTCCACCTGACCCTCAAACTTTGGATATACTGAATTATTTCACTCCAATCATTATCCATATATTTGCACATCATCATAGCCCCCTGCTTAAAATAACCTTCTGTGTCCCATCTGCTTGGCAAATAATAACCAAGTCCTTGAGATTCGGTTCATGTGTTGCCCCCTCTGTACTGTAGGCAAAGTTCAGCACTTCCTCCTCTGTGTATCCCAAGGGACTCTTTCTGATCAGCTTCCCCTTCCAGACTGAGAGCTGCCTCAGTGTTATTTGAGGATCACAGCTGGGTCCTCAGCAGCTCCATGCACTGTGCCTAACACATACCAAATTGTAATCGTATTTGTTGGTCAAATGACTGTTTAGAGATAAGAGCCAGAGTTTAAGGGTAAGGACACTCCTACAGCAAAGAAAGGGCATCAGTGAGTAAAAAACTTCTCTGAACGGGTCACTCAGAAGCTTCAGCACAGAGAGAGCTCTGGACTCTTAAGGATTCTGAGAAATGGGGCTAATTAATCAAAGCAACACAGGAGACTGAGATGACTTCAGGTCATTTAGACCTGCCAGGACTATAATATTCCCCACAGTATATTTCCTAGTGTATTATCCTGTCACTCTTTAAATATTCTCAGTAATGGGGCCTTTCAGAGGTACTGATTAATAGGGTTTAAAGAAAGACTGCAAGATGGAAGGCGTATGATAAGGAACACAGGGAGAGAGATGGGCAATCTCATGTCTTTGAGGCTAGAAGGTGAAATGATCATTCTCCATAGGCTGTGTGTGTTGGAAACAGGCAAGAAAACCTTTGGTTGTGTTGGATCTAAATGCCAGTTGAGAAAGCCCCTTCTCACTCACGAGGGACAGTGATGGGTCAAATGCCCAAGAAGCTCATAGGACTGCATGGCAATGGCACATGCTTCTCTCTCTTTCTTACCACCCATTGCGGCAGAACTGAAAATCTACTTAGTCCTGAGGGAAGGAGGACTGATATTTTCCACCAAACCTTCCTGCTTTTGAACTCATTTGACACATACCCAGCAGGGTTGCCAAATCTCTTAAGTCAAGATGGCAGGAACCTAGGGCCAAACTAATGTGCCATTTTAATGGACTTGAAAAAAAAAAAAATCAAAACCTGAAACCCAATGTTTCCATTCCAAGTATAGAGGTAATCATTCATTTACCTTGTTAAAAGTCTAATAATCTGAAAAAGAATTGACCAAACAACACATAATACACACACACACACACACACACACACACACGCACATACACACGTGCACACCCACACAGAAAGAAGACAAAAGCCAGATTCTTAGCTATTTGTCCTCTTAGAAATTTCCAGTCTTTCCTGGATAGCCTGAATTTCAATATTATATCAAAACATTGTGGTCTACCCAATGGCTATAGATTACTGACACTGCTAAATACTGTTCCTTTAAGTCAACTAGATCTTAATGTCTTCACAAAATGATCCAGTATGACTAGAAGTTCCCCAAGTCCACATGATCTTTCCGTAATGTCCAGGCACTGCCTGACTCTCTTGGCCACTACTTTTGTGGGTTAAGGCAATATCTCCAGAACATTCCAGCCAAAATGAAGTAGCATTGACACTAACAGCTACTCACAAGTTAGCACACAAATTAACATTAGTGTATCAAGTTAGCTGGTTTCAGAGAATAAGGGAATCAGAGAACTACCAGATACAATGGGGTGTGGGGAGAAAGAATCCTGGTTATGGGATGGATCAGATTATGTGGTTGTGTGTGGGGGCGGGTGGCTTTTAAAGATGTTAAACTTGGGTGCCTGGGTGGCTCAGTTGGTTAAGCATCTGCCTTTGGCTCAGGTCATGGTCCCAGTGTCCCGAGACTGAGTCCCACACTGGGCTCCCTGCTCAGCGGGGAGTCTGCTTCTCCCTCTCACTCCTCCTCTCTCTCTCTCAAATAAATAAATAAAATCTTTTAAAAAAATAAAGGTGTTAAACTTGACATGCTGAGGATAGGGACTGTTTTGGGTAGAAGCAGTCTTTAAAGTAAAGCTCTCTTGAGCTCATATTTTGTCCAAGGAAGACCTTAGTAGTAAAAACGTTCAAGTAACCATTCTAAAAGAAGAAAAATTAGAAGACCAACATGAATTATTTCACTGCTCACCCAAATTAGAATGAACCATTGTGCTTCAGTGAAATATCTTGGATTGAATCATGAATCTTATCACTTTGTAGCTAGTGACCTTAGGCAAGTTAATTATTTTCCCTAATACTTACATGAGTGAGAATAAGATGAGACAATGTATGTGACAAGCCTCTCTTTTTTATATGTATTCATATATAATTTTTTGAATACAGAAGAGTGATTCATTAAAGAAACTATGAGATTGTACCTTTGTTCTCTTCATCAGCATCTCACACAGTGTCTGGACCAATTGAAAGTGACCAATAAATATTCATGAAGTATACGATTGAATGAATTATCCAAAGAAAAACAAAATCTATCCATGATTACTGCTCATAAAGGATAGAGCTAACTAAAATGAAGTCAAAGAAGAATTAAGAGGGGTAAAGAAAAGATGATTCCGATGAGAATGGAAGCAACTAAAGAAACAATGGAAAAGTTGAAAAGAAGGAAGGGGAAGGAAAGATGGAGGGAGGAGAGGCAGGGAGGAAGAGAAACACCATAAAATTGAGCAGAACCATCAGTTTTTCATTCTAGCAGATGTGGGAGAGGTTTATACCCATTTTTATATTCCTCACTCAGTTCCCATGGGGCATTTTAAAGATGAAGGAAGACCAGTGGGAGTTAGAAACCAGAACTCATCAGCTGTGTCAGGTTAGTGCCATGCTATTCCAATCTTGGCCAGCTCCTCAGTGTTCCTCAAGGTCATTTTATAAAGCCTTGTAAAGGTCTCCACAGAACACCATCTCCTCCAGGGGAAGGGCATGCGTAACATGGAGAAGTACCACTTTCGGAATCTCTTGACTGAGAAATGCAGAGGTTACCATGGGTCAATCAGTGTTTGGATGCCTTATTTCTCAGAGGGATCATTTTTGTATAAAAGTCATGGACTAAAAATCCATTGGAAGAAAGAAAAGAAGGGAGGAAGGCAAGAAGGGAAATCCTATCTATTAATTTCTCCCTTGGAGTAATTCTCTTTTTCCGTTCAATCCCATTCTAACCCACTGAGGTCAACATTATTATGAGCACTTCACAGATGATAAAATTCAGACCCTGAAAATTTCCATGGTTTGCCCGATTTTACACAGCCACCAAGTTGTGGAGCCTCTATTCACACTCTGATGTCACTACCTGGGGTGGGGAAAGAACATGTGTAACATTTGTTCTACTTCAACTCTCTCATGTACTTGATATAGACTTTCTTATTTGATAATGAGAATTCTAAGGGCACCTGGGTGGCACAGTCAGTGAAGTGTCTGACTATTGGTTTCAGCTCCAGCTGTGATCTCAAGGTCTGAGATCGAGCCCCTTGTAGGGCTCTGAGCTCAGCAGGGAGTCTGCTTGGGACACTCTTTCCCTCTGCCCCTTGCCCCCTGTGCACTCTCTCTCTCTTTCTTTCTCTACAAAATAAAAAAGTATATAATCTTTTCTTTTAAAACAAAAAATTCTGTAAGTCAGGCTTTATTTTTCACAGACGACAATTGGAAAATGTGATTCAGAAAGTCTAACTCCCATATTCAAAGTGAGGATTCACTTGAAAGCACTGCAAGTCCCACACCCTGGAATCCTTCTCCTTCCAGCCAAACTGCAACAGACCACGACCTTAACCATTCATGGTTTCACGGTCGATATACTTTTCATAATACCCAGGACTTCCAAGGTACACGGACAACCCTGGTGGCCTCTGTGGCCTCCTGGCTTGAAGCAGGGAGATTATGGGAGGTTCCAACTCCCCTTTACCAGAAACAAGTAACTACAGCAAAGAGAGTTGTTCCTTCTGTCCTCCTCCTTCACCGCTGCCATCACCCTGCCCACAAGACAATGCTTTTGGTGCACTTACTATGTACCAGGCCTGGTACTCAATGCCTCACATGCAATGTCCTTCTCAGACTTTCTGTTATGAACTCAGAGAAAGTGATAATATTTGTAGGTCACAGTAAGATAAGAGAACAGTTGTTGTCAGAGACAACCAGCCAAATGTTCCTATTTTCCTAGATCCTGCTGCCCATTTGTGAGGCTAAAGTGCTCCCTGTGTGGCCCCGTTGTAACTCACGCAGAGCACACTGGCTGGGCCACTTTGCTCTCTCTTAGTCAAATCTCCACTCGACCTCGTTTCCAAGTTCAGTAAACTGGGACGTGAAGCAGGTCTGTCAAGCTCCTACAGCTAGTACATGTCAGAGCTAGTCTTGAGTCAGCTTATGCAGACTATTTTACATAAAACTTAGCAATTACAAATTTTGAGAAAAGAGTAGACGTCAGTTTATCCTCAAAGCTTCAACGTAGATGTAGTCACCAATAAAGAAGAATATACAATACACGACATGATATATAACATGCTGTATATACCATATCACAATGTAATAGAATATAATCCACGGTTATATATATTATAATAGTTATTAATTATAATATTTTATGTTACATAATTAAATGAAATATGTATCGCATAATTCTATGTTGTATACATTATGTATAATATCATAAATGTAGAACAGGAATACAACAATGAGCACTTACACATCACTTTCTATGCATCAGCACTGTCACAAGTGCTTTCATATATAAATTAACTCAACTCATCCTCACAACAATGCTCTAAGGTAAGTGCTATTATTCCCATTTTAGAAATAAAGAAAGGAAGGTGCAGAGAAGTTATGTAACTTGCCTAAGTTTGTATAACTAATGCTAAAACCAGAATGTGGACACCGCCAGTTCCAGAGTCCCAGTCCTTAATTACTGACCATCACAGCATGTGAAAGTAACAAGGTACACCTCTTGGGACACCCAGACCAGGAACATGCATTCTATAAGGCATGAACAACTTGTTCTTCTTTGGGGAGCTTCAGTTCTGCTTAGCCACACAAGTGAAATCTCTCCCCAGTGTTTCTTTCCCAGGTCATGTTTCCTCTTCTTGTTTATTAGAGTTTTGTGCCTTCCTGGTCTTCTTCAGAATGATCTGACAGGGTCCCTCTGGAGTGGTGGAGATGTCTCTAGCTTTCAGTTTGACAGCATTGATCTAGACTATGAGCACCTTCTCATCATCTCAATCATCGAGTACCAAATCCCACAGCTCGTTCCAAGTCTCTGGAATGTATCTTCATGTTTCCAGAAGCACTCCAACCTTCTTTCCAATACCTAATCCCCAAAGGGCCCCCAGTCAGGAGAGCCAAGATATGAGTATGTTGGGCCTTGAGCTCTGATGAGTTCTTGGCAGGAAGAAGTCTCTGGGGAAGGCGAGCCTTGAGGTCAGTGTAGACTGTAGTGGTGTTTGCCAGAGACTGAAATGCTGCTGAGCCCTAATTCCAGTGTTACAGGTTGTCTTGGTTTTTCCTGCTGCTACACACCTACCAAGAACTCATTAGGACCAGTATAGTGCAAATGGACTTTCAGGGGTTGTAACTGGGTTATAAATAGCTGTGTGCTGTCATTGGTTATGGAAACTCAGCTTTCAATACCTTTTATTGTGCTTTTAAAGAAAAACCAGTATTTCATTTAGAGGAACATACTTCTTTCCATTGAAACTTGGAGAAGGATAGGCATTTCAGAGAATACTGAGAAAATCAACAGGCATGTCCCACCAACTGCAAGGGACCATATCATGGTCCTTTTATGTCTTCCTAACAGCTAAAAATCATTCCAAGCTATCCCTGATCTTGTCTTCTATGCTACACGTTGCCAGCCAACATCCTAATGAGCACATGGCTGCATAACAGAGTCCTACACATTTCAACTAGCTCCTTTGTTGGCAGGCTCAGAAGAGGGGGTCAGATGCTGAGTGGCCCTCAGTACCAAGGAACTCTCTCATACCAAGTAGGGGTGTTGTGTAGGTGGTAGGGTGGGCAGAGAAACTGAGCTCTTGAGGTAAGTTTTGAGGGATGCTGGGAGAATTTACAGAGGAGATGCACTGTTTTTGCTCAGTGAAATCACTATTATGTGAGCTAATAGAAAACCTCAGTCTCTAGGGTCTATTTGCCGGGTGCTCCTTACAGACATAAAATTCATTTTGAGAATGAGAGGAAAAGAAAAACCACCTTCTTTTTCCTTTCTTTTTTTATAAAAATAATGGGTTGTTATAATTTATCATTGGCCCATGGGTGAGACTGCTCTGCTCAGCTAGCCAATTATCTCCTGGGGCCAGAAAAGACCACTGAAGTCCTTTGCAATCACTTTATCTAATGTGTTCTAGAAGCTTGGCACTGGGAGTCCCTAAGCCCCTTCCCGTGGGACCCTGCTCACTCCCCGATGGTTCTGTCTCAACATTTCCCTTACTGGCTAATATACACTTTTCCTACTTCAACTCTGAAACTCTGGGCTCATATTCCACAATTTCTGGCTGCTGATACCTCTTTTCTCTATGAATGCTTGGAAAAGATTCTTCCAAAATGTTATTGGCATTGCGATACTAAGATCTTCTAGAACTTCCCTTTCACATAGAGGTAAGAACTCAGGACCCTTGCCCTCAGAACCCACTCTGCCGTGTTTCCCTTCAGGACCTCTGTGATGCCTTCCCCAGGAACAGTGATCCAGTTATTTCTATGTGAGAGAGAACAGCATGGCCCAGGCTGCTGGAGGTGTGTCTTGGGCCAGAGCCTAGAGAACTGACCTAGCTTGCCTTCCAGTTTAGAAGCACATCAAACTGCAATCAGGACCCATGCACGGCGTATAGCCTTGGCTTTCCTTCCTTCAGTTTTGTATCTTTCCCGAGGCCAGATCTGTTGTTCCTGTAGTTGTTATTTTTCATTTTGGCTTTTGCTTTTTTCCTGCCTTCACCATTGACATGATGCAGAAAACCAGCAAAGGGAGAAATACGATGAGTTAGAAATGGGTCAGAAAGTTCTGTGTTAAATTCTGGTCCTGTTAGTAACCAGTTCTGTGTTTGTGAGCTCATCTTTATAACCGTAAATGAAGCTGTTTACCTGAGCTTGTTTTTTATGATAATTAACATGAGATATACATAAAGCTTGTCATAAAACATTTCCTCAACAGATGCCTGTCTTCTTCCCCTGTTTCATGTTCACTAATATGACTAGTGAATGACTCCCTTTGGAAATTATTTCGATTCTTTTCACTCTCTTAATATTCCTTATTAATTTTAAATTATACAATTACATAAAAATTTGTGGTGCTGGATTTTTGCTCCCTTCCCTTTGTCTAAACCCCTTTGTCTTCCAAACCACAGTTAGTATTCCTTTCTTCAAAGAAGGTTTCCATAATGTCTCTTTCCTTGAGATGTCCTCAAGAAACCATTGAGTGGCAGACTCGTTATGAACACTAGACCATTCTCGTTTCCCTATGACAGAATTCCTCAACCTTGGCACCACTGACATGTTGGGACAGATACGTTTGTTGTGGGGACTATCCTGTGCATTGCCAGATGCTTAGCAATCACCGTTGGCCTGTCCTCATTAGATGCCAGTAGCATCGCCCTTCCTGGGTGTGACAACCCCAAAGTCTCCTTCGTATTGTCAAATGTCTCTTGGAGGGCACAATCACCCCTGGTTAAGAACGACTGCCTGATGCCCTTCCCAGTCTCTTTCCCTCAAGACTCTTGGGATAAACTTGTTCCTTACCAAAAAACAGAAGTAATTTGTCATATTGGTCAGAAAAGTCCAAATAGCCAAAAGATCAGGGAAAACTCAAAGGAGAGAGGCCAGTGACCGACATGATTCACACGGATCACGCATGACACTCGAGAGTTGCATCTAATCTTTTCCAAAATGAAGCAGGGTAAATATTAATTGACACACACACACACGCACACACACACACGTGTGTGTGTGTGTGCGTGTGTGTGTGTGTGTATATGTATATACACACATATATATACATATATATGTATATATAAAATTATACACATCTCTCTCTCTCTCTCTCTCTCTCTCTATATATATATATATATATCAGTGCTGCATATGATGCTTCTTATGTTAAACAAATCTATATTCCTCCCCATGGTATTGTCCTGGAGTTTCCTATAAAACAAATACAAGGTGCGCCTGGGTGGCTCAGTAGGTTAAGCTTCTGCCTTCAGGTCAGGTCATGATCTCAGGGTCCTGAGATCGAGCCCCACATTGGGCTCTCTGCTCAGCAGGGAGCTTGCTTCCCCCCTCTCTCTGCCTGCCTCTCTGCCTACTTGTGATGTCTCTGTCAAATAAATAAAATCTTAAAAAAAAAAAAACTAAATCGTTTGATTTGTTTTCATGTGCTAAGTTGACATATTTAGTGCTGAGTTTATGTTAGGCTTAAGAAACATGGTTCTACTTTATGATATAAGGGAGAGATGCAATAGAGGTGTATCTGAGATTGGACATTTGCCTACCACAAGCACATTAAGCAAGAGATATGTGTTTTAGGCCCTGCCAAGTGCCAGGCTCTATGCTAAGAACTGGGATACACTGGTGAATTAGTAGACACAACTCTGTCACCACAAGTTTCTTTTTATTGAACATTAAAAGATTTGAAAAACTCATTAGAGAAGACACTGATTCATTTGAGAGTGGGAATAGCAGTCCCAAGTATAAAAAAAAATAGAGCTGGTGAGTTTAATATGAAGAAACAAGTGCTGCCCCCTGGTTCTGTCAGTAGAACCATTCATGGAAACTCATAAACTCAGGATCCCTCCATAAGCACAAAAAAGTATTGGACAAATTTAAATCCCTCTACTATCATCAAAAATGTTTTTAGGATTTATTCCCACTGTCCAGAGAGTTGTTTAATCTCCAAAGGAAATAAAGTTTAATTCTTCCAAACCTTAATAGCATCCATGATTTGTTGGCTGAGCTTAAACATTTCTCTTCCTTAATGTAAACTGACCAGATTTCGAATCTCATTCCCTTCAAGAGTCTAGGACTCCAGGTTCCTCTCGGCTTTTTCCAGAGGGTACAAGTAATAATAATAGCAGTGGTCTTCGAGCTTATTGGTTCTTGCTCCCCTCCCCGCTGCCCTATCACCCCCCGCATACTTCCAGGGCTTTAATCATAAATCCATCAAATCTTCATGTAACAAGTATTGGTGGAGACTTTAAGTCCCTGCTGTGACAGGGAGACCTTCATGATGCAGGCTGAAAATAATCTATATTATTATTATTATTATAATCTATATTATTATAGTAATAATCTATATCTGTACCTATAGAGAGATAGGTACAAAGACAGTTAGAGGTCAGAAGATGTCCTCAGCGATGCAACATCTTCCATTATGAGAACATATTCCATTGTTCGAAGAGGGGACTACCATACAAAGGAAAATAAAGCGTGACATAATGTGCAGGGGGACTAGCGTCCGTAGGCAGATCAAATAAACTCAAAGTGACTCATTGGGCAGCAATATGATGGCAGATTCAGAAGAGCAGGACGTGAGCTAACGTGTGAGGCTTTTGTATACAGTTACATAAATAAGGGGATAGGCTGAACGGGTGGAAGCTAAGAAAAAAACACACTTAGTTCTTTTCTGCTTCTTGCCCACATTTTTCCAAGCAAGAGTTTTGCCCCCAGATAGAATTTAGAAAACGAACTCAAGAGAACCAAGGGAGCCATGATGGTGCCCCAAGAGGAAGTGGTCTTTGAGGCTGAGTGATGGTGAATGCGAGGAGCACTTTGAGGTTGGGTCCCAAAGAGGCATCACACATGGAAGTTCTAGGTTCCTTTGGTTTTGTTTTGGTTTGTTTTGTTTTGTTTTGTCTGAAGGCAAGTGTGTACCAAGAGACCTCGATTCCATACTCAATAACCCTTGGCTGGGGAAATTGGCTTTAAAACAATTTCCTCAATGCTCATCTTTAGTTGGTATTTTACTCATCTGACCTCATGAAATGCCACCTGCTACAACCTAATTCAGCCACTGCTGCTTCTGATGAAAAAAAAAAATTTTTTTTTAAATGTATCGTCCTCAAATTAGGTGATTCAGTTCTCTCCTTGTGGTCCGCCTTCCACCCTCTCCTTACATTCCACTTCTCTCTTTGTAAGTGACCTTCTTTTTTACAATCCGCCAGGTAACTGTAGAGCAAACATTTTCAGATGGGGCAGACGGCATGCCAAGAGTGTTCTGAAACGAACTTTCCAAATTGTGGTTGCTAGCATATGGCTCCTGCCTGAACCTGGCACGGCTTGCCAAATTCAATTTTTAAATTATGTCTCACTTTAAAAAAAAAAAATCCCCTAAAAACATAAGAGGCCAGTTTCCTCAGCCAGACTTATGAACGAGGTATGTAGAGTGAGGATGGTGTCGTTGGAAATAACAAGAGGTGGGGTGTCGAATACCAAATATGCTTATGGAAGGAATGTACTTGGGCTCCAGATTGCAGCTTTCTCTCTGTCCTAGAAACTCTGCAGGGACAGGCTGACCCCATCTAATTTCTTGTCGTCAAGAGTGTCTCTTTGCAAGAATATAGAAAGGACAGAAAGATAAAATAAACTTAAAACTCCTGGATTCGAATGGTACATCGGTAAACTTAAAAGGCTCTTTCCCTACTTTCAGACATTTTGTAGTTCTGCGGTATACTCTTCTGTTACCTAAGGTCCGTAAGAATGTCCCCAAAGAATATGTGCCCATTAATTGCCAGGATCCACGACAAAAACAATAATATCCTATGAAGTGATATCACTTCAATTATTTTATGATGGTGCAGGTGTTAGCTGAAGAGAAAGTGTCCATTAGACATAAATTAGTAAACAAGCATGATATTGGCTCCGATATTAAGAGAAGTGAGAATAATGAAAAATTACTTGATGTTCTCAAAACAAATTTGCTATTTTGAGAAGCCTATATTCCTGAATGTATTAAGCTGCATTATACCTGGGTAATTATGTGGATATTTTTCTGTTCTTCACTGGAACCTTAATTTTCTGATCTAAACACTGCCAGTTACATGGTAATTAATCTTTGAACTTTCTGATGACTTCAAGTATTATTAAGCAGTAATTTGCAGAACCATTTCATTACAAGGTAATAATTAGTTTTATATGCAATTCTCTAGCACTTTTCAGCTAAGAATTTCAAAATGGCTTATAGGTTCAAGATGAAGATGTTGGGGTTTTTCATTTTCTTGTCCAAAGTCAACAAAAAATAGAAGTGAAGGTCAGAGTACTTATTCCATCTCCCCAACCGCCTGGAGCATGCAGGATTCCCCTAGAGGAAGAATTCTAGAATTTAGCTAATTGATTCACAACATTGGAGGCCATTTTTTTTAATCTGATGAGCTACTCCGAAAAAAAGAAAGAGTATTAAGAAATCAGTGTTTATGGATGACTGAGTACATGAATTATCTTAATCTGGAGAAGACAGTGTTACCTTTTGTGCCAGATTTATCTCTTAATACCCACCCCTTTTTGCCTACCCTTCAGACTGCTCATTTCTGTGTGTTCATACATTTTTTAAAAAATTTTATTTAAGTATTTGAGAGCAAGAGAGAGAGAGCGAATGAGCAGGGGGAGGGACAGAGGGAGTAGTAGACTACCCATTGAGCAGAGAGCCCAACATCCCAACATGTGTCTTGATCCCAGGACCCCAGGATCATACCTGAGTCAAAGGCAGATACTTAACTGACTGAGGCACCCAGAAGCCCCAGCACTTATGCATTTTTGAAGATATCAGAGATAGGTTTATTTAATATGGGGGGGGCTGTCTAAGGACTTCTGCCCATAGTAAGAGGCCCTTTAAAGTCATAGTTACATTCAGATGCAAACAAAAGGAATCAGGGATGACATTCAAACCAGATAGGACTCTGAATCAACAGCCTGGCTACTATCCAGATCCTGAGTGCTAGTAAAACACTGCAGTATAAAAGAAACATGTTTCTAAAAGGAAGACTTTCCTTGGATAGGTAGGTATTTAACTTATGCTCAGGGTTCCAAACAAAGATTGCCAAGCAAACGAGCTTCTTCCCCAACACCTCATAAGTCCTCAGTCTCCCCATTCAAGGAGTTTCACTTAAAACAACAATTAAAAAAAAAAAGGACAAACAACAAGCAAGAACCACCAACAACCACCAAATATCTCCTACCTGTTGTTTCATCCAACTCTCCAGTAAGTAGAAGATCCTAAGCTCCCTAACCTGGTGATCTAAGGGCACACCTTGGATATCCAGACATACTACCTACCATATATGTGGTGTAAACAGGACAAGTTAAGTCATCTACCCTACAGTTGTCCAAAGGCTAAATGGGATAAATAACATGTATCTCATATGGTTGTTATGGGACTAAAGTGTGGCATGCAAGAGTCTAACTTTTTTGCTATTGGAGAGTAATGGCCCATTCAATGGTCCAGTTAGTTAGTTGGTAACTAATCTTAGTCACAAAGGAAAGTAGGATCCTCTTGATTCAAATTTCTAAGAATGTCCAGGGATTGAAAATACTCCTGGGATGAATAAAAAGGCTGTTTCAGCAACCCACGTGATTTGTTTATGCAGTCTTTAAAATGTAATTCGGTTTTACAGACATTATAGACAGATTCACTGAACTCTATTCCAACACACTCATGGCACACATTACAGTGTACTTAAATGTTGGCAAGCTAGAGTCTAAATCCAGCCTCCCTTGCAGCCAGGATTCCAAGGGTATCCTGGCTGCCACCAAGCTGACACTCTTACTCAGGACTTTGAAGGCAGAAGCTGATACGGTGAGCAGTGGCTTCCTAGCTCTTTAAGCGAGCATGTGATTGGGGGCATTGCTGTTGTTGTTTTTTTTTTCCTGCAGAAATAGCAGCAGTTTGATTTTGTGGTTGGCCATCTAATGGCTACTGAAGGACCGCAGGGACGGCCTCAGGATTTCGGTTGGGACATTTGCACTGAGCGGCTGGGCATTTCTCCTGGCTGCATTGCTTATGGCTGGGTAGCACCCAAGCTTAGTTACATGAACCTCCAAGAAATTCTGTGTAATAATCATTGCCCTTAATAAATCTTTTCCTGCTTAAACTAAAACTTTGATACATTAGCAGACTATAATCTGATAATAAGGTCATATCCAAAAAAGCTTTGCTTCACATCCAACAGGCCACCTTCTTTCCACTGCATGTTGGTCCAGATTTTGTCCTGATCAGTCTTGTCGATGATCTTTCCCATCCCTCTACTTAAATGTGATGGGAAGCTTATCATGTCTCTTAAAATGCATCTGCACTCTGTGTGTATGTGTGTGTGTGTGTGTCTGGGTGTCTGCGTTCCCTGCAGACACTCTGCCACTGAAATATTTAAATGGGGCCTCTATGTCCTGACCCATCTCAGTTGTGATTAGTTGGAAGACTTGCTCTGTAACATGAGATGGTGGAGCCAAAGGGAAGATCATAGGGAGGGAGCTATCAGCAGTTAGCAACTGCCTGGTACATTTTTGATTCACCAGAGCGGGCAGGTTGAGATACCTGCAGGATAACAGGCCTCTGGCCTAAGAAAGATAAATGAGGGAAAGGAAAGAAGAGACAGTTTTGCTACTTGTTTGAAATGGCTCTGCTTTTCCATTCCATTCATAGGGCTTCAAGGCACCCAGCCTCCTGCAGGCTGTGCATTATGGGATGTACAAAACAATCTGCCAGCCCACCAATGGTAAGAGCTGGTGTGTGCGGACCTCCAATGTGCCAGCATCATTGAGGCCTTCACCATGTGGCAATGCAGTCTTTGGACGGTCATAAAGAAAATATCAGTTAGTAAGACTTGCTATGTATCCAGGCACTTGGGTACCCAATTTAATCTTTAAATAATCCTGCAAGGTAAGATTATTATGTGTACTTCCCAGATGAAGAAATTCAGAGTAGCCGAGTAACTTCCCTATGAGTGCACAACTAGAAGAACTTGGGATTTTCTGATTTCCGGAGTCCGTGTTCTCTATCATTGCTTCTCAGGGAGCATCTCAGCCCACTCAGCCCTGCACAATCCACTTTCATTGACACTGGGAGTTACACTTCAGCATGAGAAAGCACCAGAGGACCCTCCCTCCTGAGCCATCAAACAGGGCTCTAAAACCTTCCTCTGTACGGGGCCAAGTAGTAAAAATTTTAAGCTTTGTGGGTCTTACAGTCTCTGATGCAACCACCCAACTCAGCCTTGTAGCACAGAAGCAGCCTCAAACAACTTGTAAATGAGTGTGTGTGGCTATGTTCCAATAAAACTTTATTTACAAACAAAACCAAACACAAAACCAAAAACAGTTAGAGGACTAGATTTTGCCCTTGAGCTCTAAAACCAAAGCCTTTTGGTGTTCCACGAGCTGCTAAGTGGTATGAACCAGAATGGCTTTAAAGTTCTGAAGCCATAGCTAAATTTTTGGTCATTTTTAAAGATTCTCGTCATGCCTTAGGTATGAGTTGCAGGTGGTCAGAGTCACTTTGACCAGTGACACATGAGAGGCAAGCAATACTATTTTCATCTTCAACCCCTGCCCTAGTTGATGTCAACGGATAGACTGAGACCAACTACTTTGGGTTTCGGAGAGTTCACTAGTGAGCTTGTGGGGCTCAGATCCTTTATGACAGACATGAAAGGACAGAGTGCATCACATTCAAAGTCTGAGGACATTTACTTTTTTGACAGACCAAATGTCCAGTCAAGCAACCTGTCTCTTCACTTTCCCTAATGTGAGGTGGAATGAATGTGGCCTTTGGATCAGAAAGAAGAAGAGAATGCTGGTTGCAGCAGCTGCTTTTTTGTATGACCTTGGGCAAATCATTTTATTCTTCGGAGCCTGAGTATGTATGTGTATCCTGACTTTAAGGTAAGAAAACCAATGGGTGCCTCACAGGCTTGAGGTGAAAATTTAGTTGTTGAGCACATATCAGAGGGCTACCGAACAGGCCCTGGGCACAAAGCAGACACATGACACTTCCATAAGAATGTGAAACTGAAGGCCATTATCTTCAAGAAAGTCGTCTATAGCTGCTTTCCTGTGTACCAGTGAGCTTCCCTTTGGACTACAAGACCAAGAAGCAAGCAGGCTGCTTACCAGCCTGATGCCTGTGTTGGGGGTGTGTGGAGGGAGACAGTGCCTTTCTGATGGGAAGGAAGTTTGAGCTTCTGAACATCACACTGGAACTAAATCTCCAACAAGCACTTGCAGAGTCCTGCTCCCCGGCCCAGGTAATGGGAGCCCCCGGAGAATGTTCAGGAAGCTTTTATTTCAAGGATGAGCATTTCTGAGTGCTCCACACAATTCCAGTCCTGGTCCTAAAGCCCAGAAACTTTCATAAAAGATTGGCTGTCAGATATCGCAACAGGGCTCAGCCAATCAACCTCCTTCCACAGAACGATTTATCTTTTCCCCGATTTCTCCTTCTTACTACCAGGGGATCCTGGCAAGAGCAGGTAGTCAATGGGAATTGATGATCTGACAATTAAAGCTGAGGATTCCAATTGTGGCTGAGGTGCCTGAGCTGGACCCTGTCGCTGTTAGAGCTATGGAGACAAAATTTCAAATTCTGATAGCCATCTTCTTCAGATGACCTTTAGCAGATGGCCCTCAGCACTACGTTCTGAAGCTGATTAACTGATTGTCCCTGGGGTATAGAGTCTACCACTTTTCCTCCTTTGGCAATTTTCTTGCTTTTTGGCAGATACTGGCCCCCAGGTGGCCCTCTAATTAGGAAGTTTCTGTGATGTGATGCCTCAGATCACCATGTCCACTTTGGGACCTTCTCTACAAAACTAGCTGTTCAACTGTCTGGGCACAGCTCTGTGTTCAGGACTGAAAGACCAACGCTATCCACTCCCAGCTTCACTGGGGATGAGAGAAATATTTTCCATTACATGGAAAATACCCAGGAATATATCTGAAGGCTGTCCAGTTTCAGAAAATCATGGAACACAGTATTGGGGGAAAGAGCACCAATGTGGAAGTAGTAAACTTGAGACCCCACATGCTTTTTGTTGTTGTCATTTTTCTCCACTGAGATAAAATTCACATAACACAAAATCCCCCATTTTAACCTCTTCAAAGTATACAATTAAGTGGCTTTTAGTACATTTACAATGTTGGGCAATCATGACTAACATCTAATTCCAGGACATCACCCAAAAAGAAACCCCATTAAGTAGTCACCCCTGCCCCATCCCCTCTCCCTCATGAAAATCTGGCAACTACTCTATCATTTGCTTTCTGTCTCTATCGACTTGTCTATTTCAGTCACTTAGTAAGAACAGAATCATACAAGATGTGGTCTTGTGCAACTGACTTCTTTCTTTTCCTTTTTTTTTTCTTTGAGTGAAGAATTCACAGTTTATTATAATTGGTATTTCTAAATAGGCTGCCTAGTAACTTTAAAAAAAATACACAGATGAAGCTGCAAATCTCTTTTTAGGCAGAACAATGAGTGTTTTTATTTTAAGATTTTATTTATTTATTTGACAGAGAGAGGGAGAGAGATCACATGTAGGCAAAGAGGCAGGGACTGGGGGAGGCAGAAGCAGGCCCCCTGCTGAGCACAGATCCCAGATGAGGGGCTTGATCCCAGGACCTTGAGATCATGACCTGAGCCGAAGGCAGAGGCTTAACCTACTGAGCCACCCAGGTGCCCCAGAACAATGAGATTTTATAAATTTGTGTGGTTGTTATAACAAAGTTTAATGAATTTTCTGGTTGAATAATCTTTGGGAGACAAGCTGTCTTCTTTCACTTATTATAATGTGTTTAAGGTTTACCCTGTTGTTGTAGCGCGTATCAGTCCTTTACTGCTCATTACGGTGGAATAATATTCCATTGTGTGAATATACCATGGTTTGTTTATCCATTCATCAGTTGATGGGCAATTAGGTTGTTTCCTCCGTTTGGCTATTGTGAATAGTACTGCTGTGAGCGTTCATGTACAAGTTTTTGTTTGGACATGTGTCTTTCATTCTCTAGTTATACGTCTAGTACAACTGCTGTGTCATACGGTGATTTTATGTTTAATGGTTTCGAGGAAACAACAAACTTCTTTCTATAGTAACTTATAGTACACCATTTTATATTCTTACCAACAATTTCTACATAACTTCACCAATACTTGTGACATTCGGTGTTTTTGATTATAAGTACCCTCCTGGGTATAAAATGGTATCTCATTGTGGCTTTTATTTGCATTTTAAATGCACATTTATGTGCATTTTATTTGCATTTCTCTGATGACTAATGATTCTGAGCATCTTTTTCTTTACTTGTTGGCCATGTATATATCTTTGGAGATATGTCTATTCATGTCCTTTTCCCATGTTTAAATTGAGTTGTCTTTTTGTTCTTCTGTTTTTATATATTCTGGATACTAGTCCATCATCAGATACAGGATAGAAAAATATTTTCTCCCATTCTGCAGGTTGTTTCTTTTACTTTCTATCATCCTTTAATGCAGAAAAGCTTTTGATTTTGATAAAGTCTAACTTATCTATTTTTCCTTTCATCATTTCTACTTTTGGTATAATATTTAAGAAACCACTGCCAAATCTAAGATCATGGAGTTTACATCTATGCTTTCTTCTAGGACTTTTCTAAGTTTAGCCCTTGCATTTAGGCCTATGATCCATTTCATGCCAATTTTTTTATGATGTGAAGTAGGGATCCAGCTTCATTTTTTTTTTTTTTTTGCATGTGGGTATCTGCTTGTCCCAACATCATTTCCTTAAAAAATTATTCTTTGCCCACTGAATGGGCTTGACACCCTTGTTGCAATTGACTGTAGATGTTGGGGTTTATATCTGGACTTTCAATTCTATCCCACTGATGCATAGGTCTACATTTATGCCAGTCCCTCCAATGCTCTTTTAGTCAACTTAATCCATTCTGCATCTCAAATTTCTCATATTCAAAGTATATACGTGGCAAGGAGGCAGATGCAAGAATAATATTCTACAGTGCTTCTCTAATTCCCAGAACAAATGTTTTCTTATGAACCTTTTATTACTATTAAAATCATATAAAGAATGGTAAATTCTATAGACTATTTTTAATCCTTTGTATACAGAGTTTAATAAAAAATTTTAAGTATGGATACTGTCAGTATTTGTGGGGCATTAAGTGACCACAAAAGTGAAAATAGCTCTGTAGTTTTAAGATACATAAGAAATAGGGCTTCTCTGGCAACAGAAGGGATGAATATCCACATTTTTTGATAATATTACTAAGAATTATAACATAAAGAATTGCTGGATCACTATAATGTATACCTAAACTAATATAACACTGTATGTTAATTATACTGGAATTAAAATTAATACACCAAGAATCATGGAAATAAATCTTAGACTTTCTAAATTTCTGTCTTACAATCTCTGGATGTTGTTACATTTTATGAGAAGTATTTAAAGACCTAGCCCTGACAAATAAATATAGGCACAGCAGGTAATGATTATAAAGCCTGTTTAACTGCTTTATTCTCTCCAATAAATTTCTTCATTCTCTTCAATAAATTAATCTGGATCCATACTGTACACATAATTCTGGATACTCCCAACAAACATCAACCACCCCTTGATAGCCCCCCAACCCCCACCAACACTGAATAAACCATGTTCATACCTGGCTTGGCATCCTCATTCATATTATATCCCCAACTCTCTGGACAATTTTCGATCCATAATAATGCTTCCCAAATTTTAGCCAATGGACAGGTTATAAAAGAATCACCTGGGTGCTGATTGCTAGTAAACAGAATTCCAAAATCTACTCAGATCAATCAAATCGGAATATGAAAGGGGGAAGGGGACTGGAGAGGAAAAGAAATAAACAAAACCCTCTGTAATTCTGATGTAGAGCAAAGGTAAAAGCACTTCTGGTGTCCTGCTTGGGGCAGGGGGCAGGTGATAAATGTAGCTATTACTCAAATTTAGAGCAGGACTGTTTTAGAATAGGTGTGGGCACTGGAGTTAGAGGTCAAGTCACAGAATGTTAGCCAGATAAAATCAGGTATGGATTGGGGCAAAGAATTGTGTTAAGTCTGTATGAAACCAGTAAAGATGGTTTTGGAATCCAACTAATATAGCAAAAATCAAAGGAAAGGGAACCCTGGATGGCTCAGTCAGTTAAGCTTCTGCCTTCGGCTCAGGTCATGATCCTAGGGTCCTGGGATCAAGTCCCCCTTCAGGCTCAAGCAGGAAGCCTGTTTCTCCCACTCTCCCTGCTTGTGTTCTCTCTCTGTGTCATATAAATAAATATTTTTTTTAAATCAGAGGGAAAACATAATGACTTTTGTCTTGATTAAAGACCTAGGTGAGAAACAGAGGTACCCAGGAGATATTCAGTGACAGTAGTTTGGTGAGAAAGTAATTTGAAGGAAGGAAACATTTCTCATTCAAAGTTCCATCTGGCTTTACTCTTCTAAAGAATACTGCCTTGGAAAAGGCCAACCATTGTTTTCAGCTTTCAGCTTTCCTATCCCAAGAACACAGGCTAGCCTGTACTAAGCCTTTACGCTAACCACTATGGGTGAGGTGTTTAGCAAGAATTACTTACTTCTCCAAGTAATTATATGAACTAAGAACATCCCTAACTTTAATAAAAGTGAAAGTTAGGGAGTTTAAATATTTACACAAAGTGATAAAAAAAATAACAAAGGGAAGGACTGAGATTCATTTGGTGCTAACCCATTCAGAAATTCTAGCCTTAGCCTTGTCAGGATCCCATCTTCAGACCTCAGCCGCTCACTAAAGTGACATCGTCAAATGGCAGAAGACTGGAGAGGTTTACCCTCAGCAGAAGGTAATTTCACGTTCATGTGTTTTCCAGACCACGATTAAGATCTCAGACTGAAGGCTGGGTCTTTATAGAGTTCTGAATAGTCCCCATAGGCCAATGCTACCTCTCTCTTGATGACTACTGATCGTCTGAAAATTCTGATAAAGACTGACCTTCCTCCTTCTTACCCCCCTGCAGCATGGATTATTTGGTTATTTTACCGATGGATTTTGCAACTTAACCTATTCCATCTCTGTTTAGGCTTTGGGACTCATTACCGTTCTCTCACGAAATGACTTCCTATGGGTTACGGACACCAGGCAGTATGTGAAGGGAGTTGCTACTTCATGGAATGGTTACACAATTCGCAAGTGCTCGCTGAATTAAATTGAAGGCACGGTAGATCTTTCTAACGGGAGAGACTTTCCACCACATCAGATGAAGAGGGAGCAATCATGGGAGCAGACTATAAATTCCAAGGCTCTGCTGATTTCATCCTGCTCCTCCCTTATTGCTATTTCAATGGAAACCATTTCCCAGAGCCATACAATAAGAAAAAACAGGATCCCCCCAAAATAATAATAATAAAATACAAAATAAGAGTCCAAATGATCATCTCTTATGACACAATATTCTAGAAATAAGGCTCAAGTTGCAAGTTTGCCCCAGGGCACTGGCTTGCTGGCCCTGCAGCGGTCCACCAAGCCCTGAGACAGCCTTAGAGGACAGAGACAGCAGAAATGCAGTCTTTGCAAAATAAAGCTCACAATCGGTGTGTGTGTGTGTGTGTGTGTCTCCCTTTCTATTCTGCTGGTGAAATCAATACAGCACAGAAGCTCCTTTCCCAAGGTTGCCAGAGTCACACAAATGTCTTGATGGGGTAACATCTATAGTATCTTTCTTCTGGAGAAATACAGTGCTGTACCCCATGAAAGGTAGGTGAGCTTTATGATTAGGAACTGATTGCCAAGAGCAAAATGCAGCTGTGGGTACCTTCTTGAGAAGACCGTGCATTCCTTGGGAAGAGAATTAAGGAATGAGAGTGCATTGCTATGTTCAGAAAACCATGAAAACAAAACACTCTTTTTAAATAATGCCTAACTTTAAGAAATATGATAAAAGAAGAAGGGAAGAGAGTGAAAATCAGGAATGATGGTATGTTTCTGATTAAGGGGAGTAATGTCTCTGAGTCTCTTGGTAACTATTTTCATCACCAGAGACTATTCAAATGATTGGAGGCATTTAAGCAGAACTAAGAGCAATAAAGTGATTTGAAAAGACTTTCCAGAGCTAGCTCCTGGGAAGGAAGAGCTATCCTGTGCCCCCTATCATCAAGCAGCATTCAGCAGATCAAGTGAACATTTCTATTCTCTCAAAAGCCAAGGGGGGTTTCTCTAGGGCTTAGGAAGACTGCTAAAACATGCATGTGTTTAAAACTACCCCTTAGAGTGAGTGATGTTGAGAGCTGAGAGGGGCACTCTGGAGATTCAGGGGTTGGGGCTGGACTGCAGTACTGCGTAGACCCGGGTCATTGACCAGTAGGTATGATTTAAAGTTTCATGGCTTGCCCCTGTTCAGCATTCTGATGAAACCTGGTCCATTTGTATTCAGCTGTTTATCCCCAGTAATGAGATCATCTATAAACCTGCAGGATACATCTGGCAAAGAAAATGTCACCTGACAGCTACTACCAAAGCCAAAGTAGAAGCTTCAGTGATGGGAATTTGGTTTAAACTAACTAATCCTCTTACCCCTTGCTAAAAAATCAGAATCTGAATTCTGTTCCAGTCACATCCCTAGGGGGGGAAAAAAAAATCTCCCCTGGCTGGATTACTTGATGGCTTTTGTCTGAAGATGGAACCTATAGAGGTTTCAGGACTCTAGATTAGGAGACACAGGTGTGCAGGCAATTGGGCTGAGCCCGCGCATCAGGAAGAACCACATGCCGTGGCCTGCTGGACCTTGCATCTGACTCTGTAGTTACACAGATTAATGCACTTAGATGCTGAAACTTTGACTTTGCCCAGTGTATTTACTCTCCTAATCTCTGTTCGTGTTACTTCCTGTAGTTAGAATGTTCTTTAGTTTCCATCCTTCCAGATTTTGCCTAAAACGAGCTCTGTTTCACAACCTACCTTCAATCTCAAAGCCCCCCCACCAACAGATCCCATCTCTCTCTTTTTCTGTGGTTTCTGTTTATCCCTGAAGCTTAAGCTCATTCTTCCCTTGCAGACCTGCACTTGACTCTTTCTGTACATGGAATATTGTCCTTCCAGAAGTCATATGGCCAAGTCTTTCCCATTGGATACATCTCAAACAGTGGCTCCTCAGACAGGCCTTCTTTGGCCACGCCATCTGAATAGGCCACCCCTCTACACTTGCCACTGCGTTATCCTTTTTAAAATATGTCCAGCATGCAATTCATCATTATGTGAATTAGCTTGCTGAGGAACTTTCTAATAATTATTTATTCATGGCAGAAGCTTTATTTGCTGAGAGTTTATTAGTCGTCTTGCATCTTTAAAATATGGGCTCCTGGAGTTCTTGTCTTTCTTGTTCACTGCCATGTCCCTTGTCCCCATAGTAGATGTTCAAAAAATACTTCACACATGAATGAAGAAATCAATGACTCCAATACTACCCTGTCCTCAGCCCTCTTAAGGCTCTTGTCACATCATCACACAATGGCCTCTTCAGAGGTGGGTCCCTCTGGCCATACTGAGAGCTCCTGAAGATCAAGGTCTGTGTCATCTGCACATACCATATGTAGTGTGTGTATAACATGAGTGAGCCGGTGCACAAGACTGGTGTGTAATGTGCGTTCACTGAGTGCTGACAAAAATAACAACTCAGTTCCTTATTCTTCCCTTGATTCATATTTGGTTCTGTGACGATGGTGCTGCCTAAGCCCACAGGTGAGAGACCAAAGAAAGCATGAAGATTCTTCCAAGGGCTCAGCCTCAGACTCTAACTTCTGGTTCTTGATCCCATCCCTCTGACCCAAGCAATCCATTGTTATTTTCCATTCTCACACCTCTGGGTTTTCATATTAAGTGCATGCTTCTTCCTTCTCTTACTTGATCCTTTACGTTCAAGAAGATGTCTCTCCCCCCAAAGATACCCCACAGCCTGAGAGATATTTTTTAATACAATTTAACAACTAGAATTACTGTTCAGAATATGTAAAGGACTCCTTGAAATCAACATTTAAAAAAAGAAACAATAATCACAGGTCAAAGAGGTATAAGATATTAATAGGAAATCCTTAGAAGAAAAAACCTAAAAGTCCCACCTCAATAATAAGCAAGAAAATGCAAAGTAAAACCACAATCAGATGAACAATCAAATATTTGACTAGTAGAAATGA
The DNA here is from genome assembly GCF_010015895.1 of Lontra canadensis. Classification (NCBI taxonomy): domain Eukaryota; kingdom Metazoa; phylum Chordata; class Mammalia; order Carnivora; family Mustelidae; genus Lontra; species Lontra canadensis. Next base: position 158,330 of record NW_022631258.1, on the reverse strand, counting down.
AAAGCCAACCAATACCAACTATTGACAATGAGGTGGAGCGTGGAGAGGTCATACACTGCTGGTCTCCACGGAGAGCAATATGGAAATATCTAGAAGATGTGCACACATGACAGCCCAGAAAGCTCTATTCTTTTTTTTTTTTTTTTTTAACATATAATGTATTATTTGTTTCAGGAGTACAGGTCTGTGAGTCATCAGTCTTACACAATTCACAGCACTCACCATAGCACATACCCTCCCCAACGTCCATAATCCAGCCACCCCATCCCTCCCAGCCCCGCCCCCACCGCCACCAGCAACCCTCAGTTTATTTTCGGAGATCAAGAGTCTCTTATGGTTTGTCTCCCTCCCGATCCCATCAAATTTCATCTTTTCCTCCCTATCCCCTGTGACCCCCTGCCCTGCCTCTCGAATTCCTTATATCAGGGAGATCATATGATAATTGTCTTTCTCAGATTGACTTATTTAGCTTAGCATAATATCCTCTAGTTCCATCCACGTTGTTGCAGGAACAATTACACAAGGGCATAGGAAATATATGCAACAGAGTTCAGTGCAGCACAATATTTAGTAACAAGTGAATAAATTGTGATGCATTTATACTACAAGAGAATTCAATAAAAGGCCTGGACTTACATATATTAACATGCATAATTCTCAAAAATACACATTGAATTAAAGAAGAAAGTAGCAGAAGAATACATAAAGCATGGCAACAATTATATAAAAGTTAAAACATGATAAAAAATCATATAAATGTGGTTTATAGATACATGCAGAAATAGTAAAGATAGAAGAGAGGCCTTGGACTGGTACAAGCTAAATTCAAAATAGTGGCCACCTGAGGTCGTAAAGAGGAAAATGCATTATGACACAAGTATAAAGAGTGCATCCATTTTATTTGTGGTGTTTTATTGTCTAAGCTTGAGAGTAAGTACTAGTGTACCTTTTATATTTGTCTATATATGTTTTATATGCCTTAAATATTTTATTTAAAAAATCACTGTACCTGCTGTCCTTTGCACCTGATATTCCCTAGTACCATGGTTCTGGACAAGGACCTCCCGATCCCATCTGTCTGGTGTCTCTGACACCTGCCTGGCTCTGCCCTTTTCCCAGGGCCAACACGGGCACACTGTATCCTTCAGGAAAATGTGCCCAGAAGAGGACAAGTCTGCGGGATGGCTTGGCACAGGCCACATCTGGTCCTACACTCTTCCTACAAGTCACAGGTTCTGGCAGTCACGAGCCTTCAGAACCAAGGCTGTCGCACAAAGGTAAGTCTTAGAAACCACTAATAGCCCTCCGAGAAAAATCCAGAAAAGTGCAAAGCCTCTGAAGAGAAAGCAAACCCTTTCACTACTATTTACCCAGTGGTGTCTGTGTACAACTCGCCTGATAATTCTCCTAGAGCTTTGATCCTGCAGCATTGGTGCTAGCCCAGAACACCAAAATAATTTCCCATCTTGGTTCTCAGATACAGCATCTGCCTCTGCTACAGCCCCAGCCCTCCTATCTGAGTTTCTGCAATGACATACTAGCTCCTACCCTCTGTGCTCCATTGGGAAGAACTCTCAGAGCTGTGCTCCTCATTCTCCTGGGGTCCAATTATCTGAATACACAACTTGTGATTTTCTTCTAGCTTATAATTCTTTACTGATATCTGTGGTTCCCAAACTTGGCCAGTCATCATAATCACTACTGACTACTTATCCCAGGGCTTTCAAATCAGCAAGACACCTAAGGGATTCTGCTTGTCTGCAAAACACTGAGCTGGACCATGCTTCCTCCTGATTCTCTCGCCCCACCTCCCGTCCAGTGGGGCATCCCCTGAGCTGCCTGAGCGTGCTTCTCTACAGTCAAACCCTGGTTCTCCCTTCTCTTTGTCCTCGGGCCTCAGAGACATGAAAGGCCTGACAGAGTCCCTTATTAATGGATGGTCCCCTGCAAAAACTCCAAATCACATTAAGGGTCCTAGCATGAAAAAATACAGACTTCCTGAATCTAGGATGATAATTATTACTATTACATGAAATACCAGGAGTTGAAAAGGCACTTGGGATAATAAGAAGAATTTATAACCTAATTTTTTAAAATGACCTTTTTCTTTGGGGATAACTTTAGATCTACAGAAAAGTTGAAAAGAGAGTACAAAGACTTCTTGTTCTAATGATGTCAGACTTCATTTTGACCAATGAGCTCAACACCGGAAAGGTTCTAGTGCCTTTGAAGGGACTCGGGCAAGATCTATTGAAGACCATTATTCTAGAATATTCTAGAGGCCAAGTCAGGCTGACTGACCTGACTTCAAGGACAATTCTCTAAAGCACCAGGGGTCACGGTTGCCTTTGGAACTAGACTTGGGTGGTTTGTTATGTAGAGTTAATGGAAACATGTAGGTTACTTCCTAAAAAGCAGAATCCTTACTTCCAGGGGGACCAAAATAAAACCTATAAGGACGGAACCTGGGCTTCTGCATTTGTAACAAGCTTCCAGGGGATTTTTATTCACAGTAAGATTTGAAAACCATTGGGGCAGTGAATATACTCTGGCAAGCTGAAATAAATGTTAGCTATTATTTCTGGAATTTGCATAACCACATCTCCTGTTTGCAGTCGACCAGTTCACAAAGCAAATTAACTTTCTGGCTATATTTTTTCCTGAATTCCATCAGTAGGTTGCCTCTGTGGGGAACAGTACTCTCTATGCCCCAACATTATTAATATCGTTATTAATATTTAACATGGCATTAGGAGCTTATAATGTGCCAGCTCTGTCCTAAACACTTTATATAAGTTATCTCATTTAAAATTAACACTCCTTTATGGCAAGTGTTATTACTATTATTCACAAGTTACAGATGGGGAGCTGAGGTTAAGAGATTGTGCAAAGGTGCACAGCAAGTAAATATTGGATCAGGGACCTAAAGTCATGTCGCTCAGACCTCAAAATCTGTGCTCTCATCTCTCCTCCAATGCTGTCCCTGCTGTAGCCCAGGAATGTAATTTTCTCAGTGAATGGGTCAGAGCCCCACAGAAATTCACAGTAGTTTCTTCTAATGTATTTTTCACCTTTTTTTTTTAGTTAAAGAAAAAAAAAAAACAGCTTAATTGAGGTATAACTGACAAATAAAAATTGCATGTTGTGAAAGTATACAATGTGATGTTTCACACATGTATATGTAATGGAGCGATCACTACAATCCAGCTAATTAATGTGTGTACCTATCATCTCCCATAGTTACCATCATTTGTGCATGGTGAGGACACTTCAAATCTATTCTCTCGGGAAATTTCAAGTATACGTGTAGTATTATTCATGATCGTCACCGTGCTGTACATTGGGTGTCCAGAACTTATTCAGCCTGTGTAACTGCAACTCCGTACCTTTGGACCAACATTTTCCCACATCCCTTCTAATGAGACTGAAAAACAGAGATGTGGAGAAGACTGGCGGCCGGGAGTCTCACAGCTTGGAGACGGAGGCAGGATGGTGTGGATGCAAGACAGTCTTGAGCACACAGATAACATACTTCTCCTGTTTGCAATGCTGTGAAGGAAAGCAAGACTGTTTCTATCCCAAAAGCGAAAGAGAAGGTAAAAATAAATAGGAAAGTTTGTTTCAAAGGATGTAATTTATTTCTAGAGAGCTTCAGACATTAGAAAACTCCATAGTATCTGATCGCCCTGAACACAAAGCAGGTGCATGCCTTTGAAGAAGATGAGAAAGAAGACTGAATAGAAGACCCGAGCTTAGTCTTAGGACTCCTGGAAAGGGAATGTACATGCCTTCAAATGGATTAACAGGAAGGAAGGTGGCAGTGGGGACGTGGCGGAGGTGGGGGCACAAGGGGGTAAGAATTAAAATAACAATTTCATTTAGTGGAAGAATTTCCTTACAACAACTGGAAAACATAAGCAATTTGGAAAGAATGAAGCAATTTCATGGATATGGATTCCCCGGAGATCCAGCTGTTTTTCTCAGCCTTTTAACTAATTATGCATACCACTGGAGAGATGGAGCATCACTTAAAAGAAACAAACAAGCAAAAAGTGGCCAAAGAGTTTGGTTACTGCAAGTGGGAACTAATTTAACTTCAATCAAAAGCTCCCATGGAAAGCAGTTAGCTCTGGGGCTTCTGGCAAATTTAGTAACGATATCCTCACTGTCTTTAAATCTTAAAACATTTCATGGCTGACCGTCTTGAGAATGAGATATCTCCTTTACCACTGAGAAGCAAAGTTCCAGATGATCTCCACAATTATAAAAATGCTTTCTAGGGCTAAATGGTTGTTTTTCCTTCCTTCTCCATTGTCACCTGTCCCCCTCTTGGTCAACCTTGAATTTGTTTGATATACTCAAATTGTAATGTCAACTTGAAGCAGAAATTAATGCAAGTGTTGGAGTTATGATCAAAGATCAGCTTCACTCACAAATTAGTTTCTAGACACCTTTTGGAGGCCCACACCAAAGAAGGAAATTGTCGTTTCTGGATCTTGCTTCTAATTCCCCAAGTAAGATCAGAATGGACTAGGTAATATTTCAGGAACTTTTTTTTTTTTTTTTTTAAGTGGGAAGGAGTAAAATCTTACTGCTTCCCCTATAGAATTTACACTCAAATCATCCTGTCTGCTTTTGCAGGGGAAAGTAGGATCTTGGAATGAGAAATCAAATCTACCAGGTAGCACTGAGTGTAATAATGAGTCAGACATTACATCTGAAAGATATACAAGTATTAGTGTTACATAATCCTCAAATAACAAGAACAAAAAAAAAAATCATAAAGATTTTGAAATGAGTTAAGGCCTTTTGTTAGATGTGTTCCCAGATTACATCAGGGCTGATATTTGCATGAACCATGAACAGTGTTGTAAGACGATGACATTATAGTCAGAAATTTTGCAGATTGAAAAGACCGTGAACCCAGAATCCATAATTGTTCCTCAGAGCCAGAGACCCATGAATTATGACTGGAAGGGATTATGCACAGGGGCATGGGGTGGCTCAGTTGGTGAAACATCTGAGGTTGGTTCAGGTTATGATCTTGGAGTCCTGGGATCAAGCCCCAAGCTGGGCTTCCCGCTCAGCAGGGAGTCTGCTTTTCCCTCTGCCCCCCACCTCCCCAACTCATGCTCTCTCTCAAATAAAAAAAAATTCTTAAACAAAAAAGAAGAAGAAAGAGATTATGAACAGCCAGGAGAAACTCTTTCATGGAAATGAGAAGGCACAATTCTGTTAATAAATGAAAGCACCCCAATTAAATACTTCGGGGGTGGGGCAGAAATCCCCAAAGATCAATACAGTGACACTCTGATCATTTACTGTGGATCACAATCAACCTTTTACAAGTCACATTTAGGCCAGCTAGAAAAAGCACACATCAGCTTCTAGGCTCAAAATCTTCAAGGGGAGACTCCACTATCCTGGCCTCAGACTATCTTTGGAAGCTATTCTGTATACAGGCATCCTTGGTGCTTTTAGTAACTCAATTTTGTTCTTATGATGAGAAAACTCAGATATCAAAGTCCTTTGGTTACCACAGGTTTGATATCCAGCCTTACAAAGATCTAGGGAGTGATCCAGAGAGATACACAATGAGAGGAAGTAACGGAAGATGATGAATTTTGGATTTTGATAATATTTCTAAAAGTCAGGCAGGAATACTCATAACGATAATTACCATGTTTTGAGCACATATCATGGTCCGTGCACTCAGAATACACTGCCTCATTATTGCTACTAAATTCTCATATCGACTCCCACAAAGGAGGTGTTATGTTGAAATATTAAGGGAAACCAATAAAAGAGTAAAAGCATAATATGCACCTTCCAAAATGGTAAGGAGGAGACTGGAATAAATAAAATCGATCAATCCCATGGAAGACAGAAAATATGGAGATAAAAGTAAAGAGAAAACATGATATGTAGACAATTCAAAATAGGTGAGAGAAAACAAATTAACACACATCAACGATGTAAATGGACTAAAGTTGTCAGAAAAGACAGAAATGGTCAGCTTGAAAAAAAAATCAGCTTCATGTTATTTAAAAGAGATATAAAACATAATATAGCCTTAACAAAGATGTGACTTTTAAGAGATGCTATTTATCATAAGATGTCAAATATCTGCGAATAAATTAAGTTAATGAAAGTTCTATAAGACTTCTGAAATGAGAAATTTTAATAATTATTGAGAGAAGTTAAGAGAACCAATTAATTAGAAAGTTACTCTCTACTCATAGAATGAGAGATTTCATGTTGTCAGGTTGCAAATTCTCCCCCAGAATGTAATTTTTGTGGAAATTTATTAGTTAATTCTAAATCTTTCTATGACAATGCAAACGTCCAAGAATAAGCAAAGTAATATGGAAGAAGAAACACCAAATCGAAGGACACACCCAATAAGATACCAAGGCCTGTTATAAAACTATGATAATTAAGACAGTGTGATATTGGCCTAATGATAAACAAATAGGTCACTGGAACAGAATAGAGTCCAACAATAGTTTCTAACATATGTGGTCATCTGATTTATGACAAAAGTGACACTTCAATGTAGTTAAGTGCAAGAATGTTCTTGTCAATCAATGGCAATGTGTCAGCTGGATATCCCAAAGGAAAGAAGACATATCTTGACTCCCCCATCATACTATTTACAAAAGGTAACTAGACATAGATCATAGACCTACATATGAAAGCAAGATAATAAAGCTTTTAAAGAGCACAGAAGAGGATGGTTTCATGACACTGGGATAGGTAAGAATTTCTTAAATAGGACACAAACAGCACTAGCCATATAAGAAAACAGTGATAAGTGATACTACATTAGATTAAGAATGACTGTTTATCAAAATATACTGGGAAGGCAATGAAAAGCAGTGTGTGTGTGTGTGTGTGTGTGTGTGTGTGTGGGTGCACGCGCGTACGCATGCGCAAGCACCCAAATACACACTTGTCCAAATCAATCAGAGAAATACAACCAACTCAACAGAAGAATAACAAAAATCTGAACAGGCTCTTCACAAATGAGGACACTCAAGAGGCTAACAAAATAGAAAAATGAAATACTGTATTTCATTAGTCTTCTGAAAAAATGCAAATTAAACCATAATGAGATATCACTATTCTCTCATTATAAATAATCAATGAAAAAGAAAGACAAAACCAACGATTGATATTGTAGAGCCCCAGAATTCTCCATATAGTGCCTAAAAATTTTTTGGAAGTACTTGTTACACACTGAATACCCATTTACCTGTGATCCAGTGATCCCACACCTAAGTGTATACCCAAATAATTGTATGCATATATTTACTGAAAGACACAATAAGTTCATAGCAACAGTATTCATAATGGCCCCCCACTAGGAGCAACCCAAATGTCCATCAAAGTTTCAATAGATAAATAAATAGATAAGTAATATTCACACAATAGAACATTATACAGCAGTGAAAATAAATAAATGACAACTTTATGCAAAAATATGAATTCTAAAACCCTATGTTGAATAAGAACAACAAAAAAGTCAAATCCAAAAGAATGCATAGTATATGATCCAATTTACATAACATTTTTTAAAAGGCAAACTGTTTTATGGTGTTTGATTAAAAAGGATAGCGAAAGATCTCTAGAAAGGGCAATGACTCAAAGCAGGCATGACGGGGCTTCTGGAAAGTGCTCATTCTCTTTCATGATCTGGGTGACACTTTCTTGACCACAACCGCTTTGTAACCAACCCTTCCAGTTATGATTTGTCCCCTTATCTGTATCTACGTGGTATGTCGATAAAAATTAAAAGAAAAGAAGCAGAGAAGAGGTATACATTTGTTGTCAAATGCAAATGGGGACTTATTTTCCAGACAAAATATATTCCAAATAAAAATTTTAATGTACAAAAACCCTTCTGTCCAGAATGTAGGATTTTACAAAAAGACGAAAAAGAAATCCTATGAATGAAAACAGATAAATCTAACACGGATGGCCATTACCAATATAACAAAGACTCCAACTGCTCCAAAGTTAATCTGCAAATTCAGTGTGATTGCAGTCAGATTTCCAACAGGACTTTTTGTGAACCTGGGCAAAAAGATTGTAAAATTCCTGTGGAAACTGAAAATCAAATAGGCTAAGATAGTCTTGAAAAAGGAAAAAACATGTACATGGAAAAGGCAACTTTGATGAGAAGGAGGGAGAAGGGGGAGACACAGGATGAGTATGGGTTGGTATTAGGAATATGTAATATGCTTAATCTGCATATAGATTATTAATATGATTATAAGTCATATTAACAATAGTAATATTAATTAAAATGTTAATATTTTAATCAGGTAGCACATGTACAGTAAAAAATAATCCAGGAAACAGAACAAAGAAACAGACCCTTATGTACATGGGAGTTTGCATGACAAAGGTGGTGTTACAGAGACAACTTCAGTAATGTTGTGGAGACTGTGAATTGACTGTCCATAATTGAAAAAGATAAAATGAGAACCCAGCCCTTCCTATGTGTAAAAATAAATTTCAGGTGAGTCAAATACCCAATTATGGGAGGAAGTCCCATAAAACATTTAGAAGAAGAAAAAAATTGAGGAAAAAAAGCTTGATTGTGTTGAATTAGGCAAAACTTTCTCAAGCAGTACAAAAGAAACATAAATTCTAAGGGAGAAAACTCATAATTACAATGCATATTAATTAAATGAACAAATAAATAACAAAACAATTTTTTTTTTGCCATAAAGAAAAAAAATACCAAAAAATGAAAAACAAGAAAATCACAGACTAGATGAAGACAATTGCAACCCCTGGACCAAAAAAGAACCAAGCATGCATGATGTAGAACACATTTCTACAAGTCAGTCAGAAAATTAATATAAAAGAAAGAGAAGCAACAAATGGACAAAGCCTGTCGATGGGTGACTGATGGCGGAAGAACCTCAGATAGCTGATAACATGTGAGGAAAAAACCCTCAACCTCACTCATAATCAGAAAAGTAAATACTTAAACAATTAATGAGATACAAATTCACTTCCAGACTGTCAAAAAGCAACTATAAGGATATCACCAGGTTTTGATGAGGACACAGCCAGCTACAATAGTGAACACAGAGAAATTTTTACCTAAGGGAAAAAGTGGAGAGAAAGTTACAATCTCTCAACAAGGGAAATGGATCTATAAATGGTAACTATCTTTGCAAGGGGCTACACACAAAGACAGAATGAATGAACTGAATCCACTTTTACCAATATGGGGAAATCTCAAGGGCAACATTTTGAATGAAGACGAGATGGGAAATGATCAGGCGTGATTCAGTTTCTGTAAGTTTTTAACACAAACGATGAGTTCTTTGTGGATAAATGTATATCCACCAAACCTGGAAGGATAGGCAATGACATTCACCGACTTACAGTGACAGTTTCCTCTGAGATGTTCGGGATGATGAAGAGAGATCAACAATGATTTGATTACACTTTAACTGCCCAAGTAAGATCTCTGAAACAAACAGGATGTGATGTCACTCTTTAAAATATCAGTGATTGGGGCGCCTGGGTGGCTCAGTGGATTAAGCATCTGCCTTCAGCTCAGGTCATGGTCTCAGAGTCCTGGGATCAAGGCCCTGCATCCAGCTCTCTGCTCAGCAGGAGGCCTGCCCCCCCCAACTGCTGCCTGCCTCTCTGCCTATTTGTGATCTCTGTCTGTCAAATAAATAAATAAAATATTTTTAAAAATAAAATATCAGTGATGGCTACATAGGTGTCATATTATTTTCTGCATATTTTTGTTTGAAATATTCCTAATTAAAATTTTAACATAAAATACAGCTATATCTTGGGGGAAAAAATCTCTTGGCCTGAGTTACAAATATAAGAATCTGCAACTGCAGAGCTCTGGCCCAAGAAAAGTCCTAGATAGGAACTCTGAATGGGCCTTTCTTGCGTATTACCTTGTACTAAGCCTTTCTCATGTTAGCTGCCCAGAAACTGGCTATGCCAAGCGCTCTTCTCCTGAGGATGTGAGGTATTGAGATCACAGCCTTGGACTTGCATGCTACCTCTCACCACCTCAGCATTCATTTCAGGGATGCACCAACTGAACTGCAAAGTTTGGGTGGCCTCCTTTTTCTTCATAGAGAAGGCTGAACTCTATCATGTCATTTCATCAAGAGACATTTATCGTCACCAGAAGATCCCAGTTGCCTTTTGTACCTTCCTTCCTTCATATATTTGACGCCGGTGTCCTATGGCCTCTACTTCTATTCCATCCATGGGATCGATCCATTCATGCCAGCTCTCTGCCCTGGTGAAAGCCACTCCATCTTCTGTCTGGTTCACTGCCACAGGACTTTAAGATGACCCTGACCACCTGCCCTCAAACCTCCCTCTTTGCATTCCACAATGCTATCCCAATGACCCATTAAATCACCTGCATAATGTCTGTGTCACTTATAAGCTCTTCAAGGGCAGGGACGCTGCCTGCTTGGAACATCACAGTATTGCCAGTGGTCAGTAGAGTGTCTGGCATAGAACAGAGACTAAGAAATATTTTCTGAACATGAGTGAATTAATGAATAGTTTCCGAAGTACAAACGATACCTCCTTTCCAGTGAAACCTGTTCTATGGTTACCTAAAGGATAACATCAGAACTCCTGAGCGTGCCATCTGAGACTCTATGTCATCTAGCCCTGGCTGACCTCTGCACCTCATTTCTTACACTTCTCTCTTTGTCTTGCAAATCCCACGCCATGAGTCATTCAGCAAATATGCCTCATTCATGTCTCCTGGTCTTGATACCTATCCTCACTTCATACAACTCCATCCCTTCCTCCTTCCTCAACATAAATCCTAAGGTTTCTTACATTTTACCTCCCCCTGTCAGCCTTCCATGACCACTCAAAGATTGGATTACCCACCTCTTCTTCAGGCTCCCTAAACTTACAGCTCCCAAACCTAAGCCTCCCTACTGTGGCAATTATCTCACTGCACTGAAATGACCTAGTCGATGTCATTTGTCTTAAACAATATTGTGCCCCCAGTCTATGAAAAATGCTAAATAAATATTTGCTCAGTGAATGAGCTGAATGAAACAAAAGGCAAGCCAATAGTGTATGCAAAACATCGTACCTATTCCATGTCCCATCCATCCTGTAATGACATTCAAACATCGTGTTCATATCCTTATTTGAAACCATCCATCGTTGGCATTCTGGTGCCAGATGAAAAGGCCATAGAGAGTTTAAGTTTCTGGGGGGAAAGTGATTCTGTTCTGGGGATCTATTGGGCTGTCAAAATGACTCACCTAGGTGAGGAAAACAGGGGAAGAGATAGAGCATTTGGCTCAGGTTCAGAGCCCTCTTTCTTCTGTGCATACCACCTGATTTCTCACACTTGGAGTTCTTTCACAAGACTGAAGTTGCGGATGATCTTGGTTACAGTTGCTAGGCAAAGCCTTCTGGGATGGAACCACCTGCCCTAATTAATAGACAAATATTCCTGAATGTGGGTCATTGGGTCCCACCAACACCCACATCTCTGAGAATAGATTTCTGCAACTGTGTGGTCCCTCTTAGAGCCAACCTATTCATTTTACATGGCTTGTTAAATAGGTTCCCATCTGTCAGAGGCGTCCCTGTGGAGCTGATGTATTTCATTCTGAAACCCCATGGAGATAAGAAGTTCAGGAGAGGTTCTTTTCGATTCACACCTAACAGCTCTGCTTTTTCCCTTTTCAGATGGTACAGAGCCAACTAGTGCTGGTTAGACTACATCACCAGTAGAAGTAAACTGACTTCTGGCTTTCTGTACATTTATTCCATTAGGTGCATGAAGGCTAATTGTATTGATGCCCATTTTTTTCCTATGGATTGGCTCCATGTACGGACCTGTTCTGATTCTACAGAGAGAGATACAAATCCTACAAGACTTGGTATCCTTCAAGACTTGGTTCAGCTGTCCCCTCCACCAAGGGGCCTTGGCTGCTCCTCTCAGAAACATTTCCTCTGCATTCCTTCACTGCACTACCATGTTGAATTAGAACACTGTTTTTACAAGTCTGTCTCCCCAACTAGATGATCAGTTCCTCAAAGCCAAGTACCAAGTCTTGTTCAACTCTCTATATAACGCAGAAATTAACAAAGGGTGTACATCAAATAATTTGCATGAACATAACTGAACAATGGACAAAGAGCCAAGCATAAATGTGCTCTGAGAAATCTAGGCAGATCTTACCCCACTTCAATTGGTCAGGCATGTATCTAGCTGCTGCTGGTTCCTTTTTGCACGTGCAAGTTTTACTGCCTTGAAAGTATGGTTTATGAGAGCCCATCTGCATTTCATCCCTCCTCCCTCCCTCCTCCATTCACTCCATCTGACCTGTGCTCTGATCACAATATTGAAGCAAGGTCACCAGTGGCATGCATGTTGCTAAATTTGATTAGCATTTTTCAGTTCTCAGCTTATTAGACCTGTCAGCAGCAATCAGCAATGCTGACCACAACATCCGCAAGCACATTTCTCCTGCCTTGGCTGACACAGTGGCCCCCTTGATTTCTTCCTAACTCTCTGGTTGCCCTTCCTCTGTCTTCAATTGTGGACTCACTCTTTTCTGCTTAGCCATTAAATATTGGACCCAATGAATAGCCGAGGCACAGCCCCAAGCATATGCCCCACTCACTCTTAACCTTTCACTCCATGATCTTATGCAAGCCCATAGGTTAAACTGCCATCAACACACGGATGACTTGCAAGTGTTTACTCCTGGCCAGAGTTCTTCCCTGAAACTCAGGTCCAACTTTCCAGCCGCCTAATTGAAATTTCCATATGAGTGGAACAAGAACAGCAAAAATGTAATAGATTCAAAAGTGAAACTCATGATCTCTACACCCCCCTCCAAATTTGTTAGTCTTACAGATTGCTCTGTTTTTCCTTGAACAACCCCCCAGTTCTACCCCTCTCCTAAGCCGGAAACGTAGGAGTGATCCTTAACAATTCCCTTTCCATACTTGATTCATTAATACATGTATTATATTTTATCCCCTAAATTATCTGTGTTATTTTCTCCACTCTGAGCTCCACTACTCAAATCCACGCTACTCACCTCTCTCATCTCCATTACCATAATCCCCTCCTAGCCAGTCCACCCACATCCTTTCTGGCTCTCTCAACTGTCCTCCACGGGACAGCCAGTGTCATGTCATTGAAGCACACCTGTGAGCATGTCTCTCTCTTACTTCAATCCTTCAGTAACTTCTCACTGCTGCTGGGGAATAGGTCCAAGTGCTTATCCTGATCTACAAGAACCTTTAGTATATGTGTTCCTTTGGGTTGCAAATGAGAACATCCCAACTAAAACTAATTTAGGAAGAACACAGGAAAGTATAGTTCTGAAAACTGAAAACTGTTTTTTTTTTAAAGATTTATTTATTTGAGAGAGAGAGAGTATGAGCCAGAGGAGCAGAAGAGGGAAGAAGAAAATCTCAAGAAGACGACCAGCTGAGCCCAGAGCAACAGAGAACTTGAACTCATGACCCTGAGATCATGACCTGAGCCAAAATCAAGAGTCAGATACTTAACCAACGGAGCCACCCAGGTGCCCCCTAAAACTGAAATCTTAAAGCATTTGGTTGACTTTATTTATGACTATATCTAGGGCTAAACAACATTATCTGGATGAGTTTTTCTTTTTTTTTTTTTCCTCCCCCAATCCTCTAAAATTGCTTTCTTCTGTGAGGCTGCATTCTTAAACAGGTTCTTCTCAAGGACTATTCCTAACACCCCACTGGCCAAGGCAGTTAAATATGTCTGTAATCAGAGAGACGGTTCCCAGGAGCAGAGACATCCTTGGGATAACTCCTATGGGTGCTGAGAAGGTAATATGCCCAGGCCTAAAGCGGTCACTGGGATTGGGGTTGTGGTGGGAGATGGGGACAGAAGGAAGTGATGGGTCAAGTCTGGATCAGATTCTCCATCCTGGGAGTAGAGGTGCTCAGCCACAACTTCATTCCAAAGCCTAAACATGGAGGAGAGTGGTTTCCCAAAGAGGTGCTGGACAGAGTTAAAAACGCACGCCCATCTCAGTGTCTCCCCAGCCTCATTTCTCACACTTGGGAAACCCACCCAAGGGCCCTAGAGGGAGCCCCTCGAAGATAGCCACGCTGCCCATCTCAGCCCCGTCTACACAAGTGCTGCCCAGATCTCCCACGGCTGGTAGAGGTGACCATCCATTTCCTTTAATGGCTGTTTGGCTACTGCTGACTTCCCCTTCCAGCAGCCCTGGGGACCAATATAGTCTCTGACTGGGAAGGAAAATGCAACTTCCAGGCACTGAGAGAGGCAGACGGTTCTTTGCTTCATGCATATTCTCAGTTCATTGAAGAAAAAAAAAATAAAATTGCAAGCAACCCCATTTGTGAAGGTTTTGTTTTCAACCATCTGGGAGTGTTTGACAGCAATGTTCAGCTCCTGCCAGAGTAGTTCCTATTTAATGACCATGTCACCTCTTATCCTGGGTTAAATATCCGAAGCGATGAGAATGCTGTGTTGATATAAACCAGCCATGGAGACCGGGAAGAAAGCTGGTGTTCTTCCTCTAAACTAGAAGAGAAGAGAAGGATGCAAATCTCTAGAGAGAAGCTCTCCCTCAAAAAAGTTATCCGGAGTCATTCCAAACTAGTTCCGACAGAGGAAAGGAGCAGAGCTAAGTCAGCACAGTGAAAAGACCATGTGTTTGGCTCCGGATTCTCTCCACTTAGTAACTTAGGTTACTTCGGCATACCCGGCCCTTTCTCCGGATGTTTAAATACTGAAAATAACACCTGTCTTGCAAGGTCCCTGAAAGGATTAGGGGTAATGTGCCTCAAGGACCTGGCCCTACTGGTTTAATGATAGTAGCCCTTCTACTAGAACACATAAGCCCTGAAATCCCAAGGACTTAATACCATGAAAATTTAGTGTTTGCTGCAGGAAAACCCAGTGCATGGCCTTTTACACAGTGATTCAAAGTCCAGCCTCTTTCCGCCTGTGGCACCTTCATCCCCAGGACCTTATCATCCTTGGCTCCCAGCCGGTGTGGGGGGAAGACAGCGAGGGCCACACATGGGAGGCTTTGGGAGCCTGGAGGTGGACAGCCCACGCTTGCCCGCAGTCTGTGGCCGCACGCAGTCACACGGCTGCCTCTACCGGAGAATACGGCTGAACAGGTCATTTAGCTGCTTGGCCAAGTGGAACAGAAGACAGGTCTGAGCAGAGCTGGCCAGTCTGCCCCCCTGCTCTTCTTCTTCTTCTTTTTTTTAAGATTATTTATTAGAAAGAGTGAAAGTCAGAGAGAGAGAGAGAGAGAGAGAGAGCGAGCATGAGTCGGGGAGGGACAGAAAGAGAAGCAGACTTCCCCACTGAGCAGGGAGCCCGATGGGGAACTCAATCCCGGAACCGTGGGATCGTGACCTGAGCCAAAGGCAGAGGCTTAACGGACTGAGCCCCCCAGGCGCCCCAGGCCCCCTGTTTCTGACACAGGGAGTTTGAATGTGGTCATGATGTCATTGCTCTGCGCAAGCGTATGCCCACAGCACACGTCAGATCAAGTGATTTCAAAAGTTTGAAGAGAGAGCAGATCCTACGCTCACTCCAACTATTCCTATGTCCTGCCGCCAAAGGTTCCTTGTATTCTTGGCGGTCAGGACATGCTCTGGTAGGACACAAACGCCGTGTGTCCCAGCCGGGGAGAGAGCCCAGCTGCACCGTCCACACCATCTACTCGGAAAACCGCTCGTACCCTGTGAGGTTCAGCTCAAGGCTAGATTCTTCAGTTCCGGCCTCTGGGACCGTCCCTGCCACCCTCCAGTGAGTTACCAGCCCCTCCCCCTGTGCCGCTCTGTGCATTTCTTACTTTGGATGCAGCCCTGTTACCCTATCACAGAGTTCCTAAATCTCAGCGCTGTTGACATTTTGGATCAGATAATTCCCTGTTGTGGGAGAAGAGGATTGTGAATTGTAGGATGTCTAGCCCCATCATGGGCCTCTGCCCAGTACATGCCGGTAGTAATCCCACCTTCCCCCAGTCACGACAATCAAATGTGTCCAGATATTGCAAAGGCCTGCTGGGATGGGGGACGGGGGACAAAATCAACCCCATTTAGGAATCACGGCCCTGTTTTCATTATATTACCCATCCCGAGAGGTCATGTCTGCCCGCCTCTCCAAACTGGACTCTGCTTCACATCGAGTCACTCTCTCCCATACTGCACTCCTAAGATTTCCTTCACGGAAGTTATCACCAGCTACAGATTAGCTTTTTTTTTTTTTTTTAAAGATTTTATTTATTTATTTGACAGACAGAGGTCACAAGTAGGCAGAGAGGCAGGTGGGGAGGGAGGAGGAAGCAGGCTCCCCGCTGAGCAGAGAGCCCGATGCGGGGCTCGATCCCAGGACCCTGGGATCATGACCTGAGCCGAAGGCAGAAGCTTAACCCACTGAGCCACCCAGGTGCCCCCAGATTAGCCTCTTGACTTGTTTCCTTGTTTTTTCATCCCCTGCAACGTTAAGGCCCATCAAGTCAGGGGGCTATTCTATGCAATTTACTGTTGTGTCCCAAGGGCTTAGAGGAGTCTCTCTTGAGCAAGAAGTGCTCTTTAAGAAAGCTGCTGGGTGAAGGTGGCACCGGGGTGGTTTAGTCGGTTAAGCCGCCCTTCAGTTCAGGTCATGATCCCAGAGTCCCAGGATCGAGCCCCGCATCTGGTTCCTTGCTCATTGGGAAGCCTGCTTCTCTCTCTCCCTCTGCCTGCTGCTCCCCCTGCTTGTGCTCTCTGTCCGTGTCAAATAAATAAATAAAATCTTAAAAAGAAGAAGAAGAAGAAAAAGGAAGAAGAAGAAGAAAGCTCCTGGATGAATGAATGGCTGCAGAGATTAAACATTTAAAATATGGTGTTCTGTCAGCCACTGTGAAGGGTATGAGACTGTAACCTACTTGCCAGATAACATGAGACCTCCGGGTCAGAGATAAAGACAGGGTATTACTCACAACAGAAGCAGCTGTCAAACCAGCCCGTTTCATCAGTTCCCAGGGCCCATTCCCCGGATGCAGCGAGGGCTCCTGCACATGTCCTGGGTATATTAACGAGGGAGGGACCTGGAAAGAGAGCTGCTGGTGGGCTGCCCATCGGGAGAGGCAGGGAGACAGAGAAAGAGAGAGAGGGAATGGAGGTGGTTGGGGGAGAAGTTGGGAGAGGGAGGAATAAATCTCATTTTCACTCTAGAGTATAAGCAAATATTCTCTGGTGAGGGCAAGGAGACATCTCTATCGTTCCTACCCTTGGGGTGAGTCCTGCAAAATCTCACATTCGAAGAGAATGCAAGTTTGTCTGATTTCTCAGCTTCGCATCTGATGTCACCAGAGGGACAGTGGCATGTGTTACAGTAAGAGTATCAAGAATAAGGAAGAGCACTGTCCATGGCATCAGAAAATCTGACGTTAGGGACACCTGGGTGACTCAGTCCTTTAAGCATTTGACTTCAGCTCAGGTCATGACCTCAGGGTCCTGGGGTGGAGCCTCGTGTTGGGCTCCCTGCTCATCAAGGAGTCTGCCTCTCCCTACTCATGCTATCTCTCTCTCTCTCTCTCTCTCAAATAAGTAAATAAAATCTTAAAAAAAGAGAAAGAGAGAAATTCTGATATTAAAACCTCTATTCTTACTCCCATGGGAAAAACCTCAGACGCAAGGCTCAATTTTCTCAACTACAAAATGGGAATATTAATAAATCCATGATGAGTCATTGAGAAATATAAGTCAAGTAACATAACAAATAAAAAAACTGGAGACAGGAAGGCAAACCACAAAAGACTCCTAAAGACAGAGAACAAACTGCGGGTTACAGAGGTGGGGGGGATAGGCTAAATGGGTGATGGGTATTAAGGAGGGCACTTGTGGTGATGAGCACTGGGTGTTGTATGTAAGTGATGAACCACTAAACTCCTGAAACAAACCAACAAATTATCTGGGGCCCAGTAAATCCTATATCCTTTCCTTCAGTTTAAGACACGGGCTTCCATGTCTGTTTGCCTCTGGAATCATTGTTATCTCCTAAAATTAAAACCAGGCTTTGAGTAAACAAATCTCCTCTGCATTTCTTACAAGGGGATCTAATAACAATAAAAAGCATGGTTAAGTTCTTAAAGGAAAAGGAAGACAAACAAGCAAAGAGAGAAAAAGAACTCTCTTTCCCGAGCTTAGTTTTACTTATTTCAGACGAATTTGTAATGGCACAAGACCAAGGCTGATTGGTATGTGTAGCTAGAGGCATCACCAGAATGCCTCTACCGCAGCTACCCTGAAGAGCCACAGATTAATTACCGGTGGGGGGTGGTTAACTCTTTCCCCGGACTTTGAGGATTCATCTCTGTGCGGGATTTCATTCTCCAAACAATATTTCAAAATCTGAACTTCACTTGTACTGTTAATTATGTTTTTAAAATAGTGATACTTCTTTAAATAATAGCTCAAAGTAAGTAAGCATTAGACACAACAGGATGCTTCGTCATGAATTCTTAAACATTACTATGCATTACTATTTAATACAAGATAAATGTCTTACCTAAATTTTAGCATAACCCTTTTTACTCACTTACCCAGAATCCTTCTGTGAGAGCTACAGCTCCTCCCTCTATGGCTCCCAGCCAGATTTCAAAAAGTGGCTAGGTAGATTGTCTTGTAGATTCTCAGAGCAGAGGTGTGTATGTTGAGATTCTTTTGCCAAGATTTTTTCTTAAGAAAAATTTTATTCCTAAAAAAATTTCTCTGATCATTTGATTTCATAATTTTGGTTTAACTAAATGAAAGAGAGCCTCTGCTCTCCAGGCTTCCTGATTCCCATTGTCCTGTCTTTCCCATTAGAGACAGCAGCAGAAATAGGAATTTGATTAGGCCCAACTGAGAGATTTTGAGAGTTAGGACCGTGTCTTTTGGACTTTATGTCCCTTGTACATGAACAGCATCCAGGATATGATTAACACTCAATAAATATTTGACAAATGAATGGATGGATGGATGAATAAGGGAATTTACACGGATATATAAATCACTATGACTTTTTCCCCTATATTAGAAACAATTTTATATGACCATCTATCTTTTCATATAAATTTTGAATCTCTTATAATTGATGGGTCTAGGATGAAATAAAAATGTTGAATAAAATAATTTCATTATCAATGAGCTTAATACAACATCAATTATTAACTTGTCTAGGACACTGAGTTACAGAATCCTCATGTCACACCATCTTTATAAAAAGACCAGCATCTGGTCTAAAGAAAATAAATTCTAAATAACATGCAGACAGTCAAACAAGCCAAACAGTGGAATGGCTTTATTAATGGAAACAGGAAATGGTTTTACTCTAGAAGGTGGTATAGCATGGGAGTGAGAGTATGGACTCTCGGGCCAGAAGACCAGGGTTTGACTCCTGGATGTACTCACTGACTGTGTGACCCTGAGAAAATTACTTAACCTCTCTGCTTTATCTATAAAATGAGAGGATAACTGCTGCTTATCTTATTGGGTTGGTGTGAGAGTTCAGGGAACATACATGAACTTCTAGATCAATACCTGGCACCAGAAAAAAGTTCAGTAAGTGTTGGTTGTTGTTGTTTTATAATCGTGAGATAATACAACAAACATGGTATTAAAGAACTAAAGGTACTTGACAGCAAATAACTGTCTCTAAGTTGGAATCAGCTCCTCCTTTGTTACAAACAGCCTAGTGACTCCTTCTAGCTCAGTCTACTGAAAACATCAAGGAACCAGAGTGTCGAATCAGATCCCTGTAATTTTGGTTAATTTTTCTCTCTCCCTTGCTGTAAATTATTTCCCAGCCAAAGACAGCTTTCTGTCTTCAGACTCATTCCCCCAAGAAGGCAGCACGTACCCTGCTAAGGAGGGTGACAGAAGTCTAGTCACCACCTCAGAATTTCCACAGCCTGCCATGAGTATGGTCTGTCGTTACGTAGTTCCTGTCAGACCTCAGCCCCTGAGGCTCCAGGGATTTGAAAGTACTGCCCCTACCACGTGGAATGCGCTGTCCTTGTTGGTTAATTTTATAAGTGAAAGGGACTGGGCTGAGGGATAGTCTGAGAGCCTGTAAAACATCATTTCTGGGTGCGTCTGTGAGAGGGTTTCTGGAAGAGACTAGCGTTACTATCAGGAGAGCTCCCACACCAATTCAAGTGGGCAACATCTCATCCTTTAGGGGCTTGAATAGAACAAAAAGGCAGAGGAAGGGGGGGAATCTGTGCTTTCTGATTGAGCCTGGATGTCCATCTTCTCCTGCCTCAGACACTGGCATTCCTGATTCTCAGGACTTTGGCCTCAGACTGAATATCATACCAGCAGCTTTCCTGGGTCTCTAGCTTACAGACTTAGGTGGTAGGACTCTTCAATCTCCATACCCACATGAGCCAACTCTTATAATACATTTCTTCTGGTGCATCTGGGTGGCTCGGTCAGTTGAGCGTCCGGCTCTTGGTTTCAGCTCAGGTCATGATCTCACAGTCCTGAGATCTAGCCCCATGTTGGGCTCCGCACTCAGTGGGGGGGTCTGCTTCATATTCTCTCTCCCTCTCCCTCCCATTTACTCTCTCTCCAAATAAATAAATAAAATCTTTTAAAAAATCTTGGGGCACCTGGGTGGCTCAGTCAGTTAAGTGTCTGCATTTGGCTCATCTCATGATCCCAGGGTCCTGGGATCCAGCCTAGAGCTGGGCTCCCTGCTCAGCGGGGAGCCTGCTTCTCCCTCTCCCCCTGTCCCTTCTCCTTGCTCATCCTCTCTCTCTCTCAAATAAATGAATAAATAAATAAAATATTTTTTACAAATCTCTTCTTACATATATTTCTATATATATCTTATTAGTTCAGAATATTTGGAGAACTCTGACACATGCTTTTCTCTTTTTCAGTTAGCCAAAAGTTTCTTCTCACCAAGTGGTACTTTCTCCAGGTTTGTCTCCTGCCAGGTCCCCATCCTGCCCCCGCCCTACTACACTGAGCGTCTTTACCAGTAGAGCTTGCCCATTGGAATTGCTGTTGTCTACAGCCCACTTCTCTTTCTCACTGATCCGTGAGGGCCTTGATGAAAGTATGTCTGTGTATCTCTGTGTCTCCCGGGCCTGTGATAGTGCATGGTACTTATTTGGAAAATGATTATTTGTCTTAAAAAATGATTTATCACAACAGGAATAAAATGAGGGAACTAGATACAGAGAATCTCAACTATTGGAAAAATCCAAGACAAGTATGTTCCTGCGTCTAGATCTGAATCATCTTCGGACGTGGAAAATCACATGTGCGATCCTGATGTAGACTGGCATCATGATATGGGGTAGAACGAGTTAAAGTTCATTCCAGTCACAAGACAGACCCTGGGCTGCTTTTCCATGTTTCTTATCCTCCTGGTTTCTCCCAAGAACACCAGCCTGCCACCTTCCCATCTTTCCACCTGCAACGGAAACACCTCTCTTGGGGAATCAAAGGCATCCTGGTGTAACTGATTACAGAGGTTTGGTGCTCTTTATCATTGTCTGGAAATAGGTTCATTAGAGTAGAGATTAATCAGGTGTTTTCTGTATAATCTAGATCCACCCAGCCCCAAAATGGCCCAAATTAACATTAACAAGTCATTTAAGGTTCACCTGCAAGATCTTAAAAAAAAACTTCGTGGCCAGAAATGGCTTATACATTTATGACCTCCTAATGACCTCAGGCACTGAAGCAAAGCAACCATAAGAAATTTATGCAACAAAGTCTTAAAAAAAAAAAGTAAAGTCTTTATGGAGGAGATTATCAGATTTATAACACTATTATCAGAACTGCTAAGGATTATAAACAATATACTAATTTCATGTTTTAAAATTTTTATCATAAAATAGAACTTAAATATACAAAAGCATAAAGAAGATTTATAACAGGCACCCATACACCCATTTTATAGATCTAACCCATGTTAACATTTTATGTATTTGTCTCACATCCTTCCTAAATACACACACACACACATCATTAGAACAACTTCAGTTAAATACTTCAGCCCGTGCCCACACCCTATCCCTGTCTTGCCTCCCTGGTAACCCTACCTGACAAGAGCATGTTTCTGTCTTGTCAATGTTTTTAAACTTCTACTACATATGGTTGTATTTAAACAGCTCATACCTCATCATCCTGCATTTACCCATCTAATAATCTATATTATTGCACTACTTTCCTTTTTTATCTCCCTCCCTTCCAACCCCTTGCTTATTTCTGGAAGCAAGGGTCTTATAAGGCTCAGTAGTCCTAAGAAGTGGCAACTCGGCCAGCTTCCCAAGCCAACTTGCTTTCTTGCTCCTCAGAGATCGTACAAGCAAGACATCTTCTCTTTTCCCTCTCCCTCTTCTCATCAAACGAGCTCTTCACACATACTCATCCAACCTTTCTGTCTGTTCTTTTCCTACTCATGGAAAAATATCCAATCCTCACTTCTTTCCATTTTTGATTTATCTCCTGACAAGTGACAATAGTCCTGGGGAACAAAGGTGAGAGTTGCATTAGCCATGCACCTCCATCAGCAACAAAGAAATGTTATAGACTTAGAAGTAAAATAATGATAAAGAAACAAGGCGGCCATCTCTCAAGCCCTAGACACTGCCCAGAAAGGGATCTTAGAATTTCAGTCATTTCCCCATCTTCCTTAAATGCAGATGCTTTTTTTCATTAAAACAAGACTAACTTATATACATATTTATTTTTCTAAGTTGTTGAGCATAAATTATCAACATTAGTAATATTTCCTGATGCTATTTATTGAGGATAAGAAATTCCCAGACACTTTGTGAGTCAAGTAGTTCTTTAGTGATGTTTCTTGAGAATCTGCAAATAATTCAGAAAATTTTTCTTATGGGAAAATATCTGGGAGAGTGCCTGAGTCAACCACCTCCTAGGTGTCCGTACACATAAAACACAAAACTCACAGTCAATAAATATCTGTAGAGTTATGACTGGTAGAGTTAACCGTTGCTGCTATTATCAATGGAATGCAGGCAAGAGAGTGTGATACAAAACAAGAATGCACCACACCGATGAAATTCAACCATGACGTGGCCCATTACTGCTCCTGCCTTCCGCTGCTCAACAACCTAGCATCTCACTTATACACACTATTATGCAACCCTGGATTTTATGTGATTAGGTACTGGACTCTAATTTTAGCCCAGTGGGGTATGTGTGTGTTTTGTTGGTGTTGCACTCTGTTTCTGTCTCTACCCATCCTAACCAAAATCACCTTTCCCCTCTCTCCACTACTGCTCTTCACCTGAATGCATTCACTCAAAACATACTCCACTCTCCCACAAACATTCAGCAAGAAAGAACACCAAATATATGTGGAAGTGAGTACATTCTTTGAGTCAGAATCACAGAATTCCAAAGCTGTAGTAAAATCTCTGTGGTTTCACAGCTGAGGAAACCAAATTTAACTTCCCTAAAGTCACGGGGCTCAGGAGTGACAGTTCCAGAGCTAGAACCCAGGTCCCCTGAATCCCATTTCTGTCCCATCTCAATAGACTTTGTGTCCTTGTGGAGCTGTCCAGGGCCCGCCAGTCATGGCTTGCTCTGTGAGTTTCATGATGACTGGGAAAGATTCCCCAGCTAGGGAGACATCTCCAGGATTAGTTTCCTCTCTCCCCTGAACTTTCCAAAATCTCCTCCCAGCTACTGGGATATTGACATCACTCTTTACTATCCCACACTTGGGTTTGAATTGGTAGGACAGTCCTCTTTTCTAGATGCAGAAAATCACTGTAGTTAAGACCTCAGATGGGGGAGGGGAGAGCACCTGGGTGGCTCAGTCAGTTGGGCATCTGACTCTCGATCTCAGCTCAGGTCTTGAGCTCCGGGTCCTGAGTTTAAGCCCCATGTTGGGCTCTCTGCTGGATTTGGAGCCTATTAAAAGCAAACAAACAAACAAAAAAACCCCCAAACCAAACCAAAACAAAAACCACACAACATAAAAACAAACAAACAAACACCTCAGATGGGCCTGCATCAGACTGGCCTCTCCCAGGACAAGCTGAATGGAAGCCCATGTACCATGGAGCAGGTAAAGCTCTACCTAGAGCATTCCCCCTTCCCCCCGCAGAGACTCCTCCTGCAGGCCTATACCAAAATTTGTATTCATTTCTTTCCTCAGAGGTTCTTCAAATAGTATAATTCTTGGGCACCTAAGAACCGATCTTTCCTGTCTAAGCTGCATGAACCTCGGAAGATCATAACTAACATCAGTTTTTCACCACAAAAATAGGATAATAATCCTTTCTTTGCAGTACGGTTGTGCAGATTAGTTCTTTTAGTGTATGTCCAGTTAACTCATCCCAGTGTCTGATGTATAGTCAGCCCCGAGTGAACATATTCTTGTTATGACTGACTTTCTAGTCTTGCCTGGAAGACCCCAGTAAATGGAGCTATGAGCTTCTAAGTTCCATCATCATAATCAATTGGGTATGCAATCAGAGGCAAAAACCTGGGATACCTGCCTAAGAAAAAGACCCCCAAATCACTTTGTGTACGTGCATCAGCACCAAAAAGTCTGTTCCAAAAGTAGGATATAAGGCTAGAATACTGTTTCCTCCTGAAAATTACTGAACGGAGCTATCTGTCCACACATCCCTATGGGATCAACTTTTATAAAGGTGTCCACCAACCTAATCAGTCTATGAACTAGCTCAGTTTTACTGAACTTCCCACTTCTCTCATTTGCAGACCTCTAGAGCATCTTCAGTTGTGGTGTTCCACTCAAGGATGAGGGGAGCAAATTTGGAAAGATCCAATTAATTTCCCAAAGCTGACATTCCTCCACAAAACACTCAACCTCGCCACTTTCCTTATCCATCAGGATATGATAACCAAGGAAAGACAGAGCTGTCTTCCACATTGCAGGAGGAAAGCTATCTGGGTGGAGACCAAGTTATTTATTTTTGCAGGGGGAAGAGGAGAACGGGAGGCAAAAGCTTCTGTAGCTCTCCTAGCAGCATCTGGCTGGCTGAGTTATCCATCATTTTGTTCTTACACTGGTCCATTTACATTCACAGGAGCAGGAGGCAAGCGGCAGAGACATCTCTCAGTTGTGTGTTTCCATAATGTCCCCCCATCCTTCACCCCTTCTGTGGTTTTTCTCCGCATTTAGAAAGTCATTGAGAAATGTTAATGGTCTAGGGGAAGACTAGCGATTGGGGAATGACAAATGGGTGAGTAGCGGAATGAGGGTTTGCAGCTAATGATTTCCTACAAGTGATGATTAAACATCGTTCCTCCAACTCTCAGCACCTAATTCTCCCCAAGGCTGATTTATGGAAGACACCCTAACGTACAGTTCCTGCAGTTTTATTAGCCAGGAACAATTTAGTCATGAGAGGTAGTCTAACCCTGCTTCTCATTTTCTTCCAGCCCAAGAAGAAAGAAATGATAAAATGTAAAGAACAACAGGAGCCTCATTCTCTTAATACTAAAAAGACAAAATAGCATAATACAGAGACCACTAAAGAGGCAGGTAATCATCAGCGGGATAAAGTTTATGATGGCAAAGTCATTACATCATAGAAGTCATTACCTTGTCCCAGACAGAGGGGAAGGTCCCTACAGTTCCTATAAATGGAAACCTGCTGTTGCTATTTCAGTCCATCTAAAAATAAACTGCACACCTCATTTTTCCAAATGTCAGAGTGCCTGCCTTTACTCCTTTAGGAAAGGTTATAAGGTTACCGTAAGTACCCACTCAGACACAATGTGGGTGCTGTGGTTTTTAAAAGTGATGACAAAAAAAAAAAAAAGTTCCCATTGTGGGCCAAGAAAAATTAGGATCATATGAAGATCATCCAAAAGAATGTGGAGTCATCAGGATCTTTCCCTCCCTAACAGAATCTACTTACTGGTTTTCTATCAAAGATTTTACTATCTTCCGAGGTGCTATATCAGTATTTTCAAAGAGTGTCTTTTTTTTTTAAGATTTTATTTATTCATTTGACAGACAGAGATGACAAGTAGGCAGAGAAGCAGGCAGAGAGAGAGGAGGAAGCAGGCTCCTTGCTGAGCAGAGAGCCTGATGTGGGGCTGGATCCCAGGACCCTAGGATCACGACCTGAGCTGAAGGCAGAGGCTTTAACCCACTGAGCCACCCACGCACCCCAAAGAGTGTCTTGATGGCATCTAAAGTCATGACTTTCTAATGCAAGTGTTGCAAAAGGAGGTGTGGTCTGTGGTTTTTGGAAGAAAGCCAAATGAAATAAATTAATATTTATTAATTCCCTAGTAATTTAATAATACGTATGAATCCCTTAATTACATAAGATCTAACATTTATTGGGCACTTAATTAATGCCTAGTACTATATTATTTATGCACTTTGTAAGGATTATTTTGTTTTAGCCTTATCAATCTTAGCTGGAAGTTGCTAATATTATTTCTATTTTACAAGTGAGGAAACAAAGGGAAATTAAACAATTGACACAAGGTCACATACCACTAAGCAGTATTTGATGTGAAGAAGTCTGATGCTAGAACCTAGCTTCTAGCCTCGTAGTACCACAATCCCCTCCCTGCCTGCCTCCCTCTATGACATTCACCTTCCACAGGCCAATGGATGGTAATCAGCATAAGTCGATCCCAGAGTATTTAGGAGTTCCAAACTAACCATGAGTCCTATAACATTTTGCATGAAATGCAGAGTTTGGAACTGATCTGCATAGGAACACGGTTCTCTATAGAGATACAACTCAGAACTCCTTCAAGCTATAGAAATCTGTATCAAACCTGGTCATCCTCTTTATCTAGCCTCACAGAGTAGTAGTTTAAATTCTTTTTGTTTCAAAGATTGATAGATTTTTTAGAGAGAGCACATGCACAAGCAGGGGCAGGGGCAGAGGGAAAGAGAGAGAGAGAATCCTCAAGCAGACTCCACGCTGAGTGTGATGCCCGACCCTGGGAGCTCGATCTCATGACCCTGAGATCATGACCTAAGCTGAAATCAAGAGTTGGATGCTTTGCCAACTAAACCACTGAGGTCCCCCAGTGTTAGTTAAATTCTAATGGAAATGGATCAGAACCATTCCAAGGGCAACTGAGTCACCCATAATGTAACCCAGAGCAGGGAGTCAAACTCTTAACTGGCTCACCAAGCACGTCAGCACCAGGGACAGAGATGGCAGGGTGTACATGAGTAGACCTCACGGTCTCAATCACGAGGCTTCTCACCCAGTGCAGGGGACAGTCGTTAATCAGTTAATTGCAACACAGAACACAAGTAACCAGAACCACGGTTCTAAAGGAATGATACATGGTACCCTGGGAGCAAGAGTCTGAACTATTCTAGCAGCTAGGAAACACTTCCTTGAGTGAGAGAAGAAGAAAATGAGATATTAACTAGAGGGTCAGTAAGAGTTTCCAGGCAAAAAGTGACTAGGTAAAGTTGTTAGAGCAGTTGGGAGTTGGGTATTTGAGAAACAAAAAGAATACCAGTAGGGATGGAGCATGAAAAATAAAGGGTCTTAGGATACCAGATGAGATATGTGTGTCAGTGGCTGGCGGGGGTGGGTAGTGTGGGGAGGGACGAGTACGGACAAGAGTCAGCTTTGGAGGCCATGGTAAAGCTCTTGGTTTTAAGTATAAAAGCAGTGGGAGGCCATGGGGACCCTGACTTGGTGTCAAAATAAATAGATAGTATTTTAGAAGCCTTAATAATTGCTTGTTTCAAGATCTCCCCACACTTTAAGAGAAAGAATGCCAATCTCTACGTCAGAGATGAGACGGTGCCAGCTCCATCAGGTGGAATGAAGTGCCCAAAATCTTTCTCGTCCCACTTTTCAAGATCAGAATCAGAAAGAGAATCTGGGTTTCTGCGATTCACATCTGCATTTATACCCTCCTACCCTCTGGTCAAAGAGCAGAGTCCTAGGTGGTAGAAGCATCTATGATTCAAGACTAGAAGCTCTAAATCAGCTTAGAGTCATAACGGGCCAGATAAGGGGACCAGAGGAAGAAAAATAAAAAGGAAATCCTGAGAGATTCAGAGGACGGAGCCAAGGCAAGACCATTTGGCATTTAAACCAAACATACCCATTTCTTTTTCTGTTTTCCATGGAATATTCCAGAGCTCTGTGACCCTTGGTCAAGTAACTTAGCCCCACCAAGCCTTGGTTTTCTCCTTTGTAAAATCAGAGTTAATAAATCCTTCCCCAACGTGTCATAGAAGGGATCAAAAGGAATGGCAGTGGCAAGTATTTTTCACTTGGGTGGCTGCTCACTAAAAATTAGGTCACTCTTCTAGTTCACAGCAGAACATTAAAGTTGATAGCTAAGGAAGTGATCTGTTTCCTCATCTGGGAAGAGCAGAATACCAATACTACCCACTCATCCCACCTGAAGTCATGCCACAAGATTAAAATGGGACAATGTGGAAGAACTCCCTGACTGCCTAGACTGGGTAAGAAAAGCAGCATCCAGCTTATACAAGAAGCATGCCAGGAGGGTGGGGCTCTCTCTATGCTCTCTCTATGCTGCCGCATTGGATATCAATCATGAATAAGCTCGCCTAGACATCCAGAGATGACAGGAATTTAAAAGTCAGGACAAATCTTATACTGTTATCAGTTGTCAATAGATTCTCAATGAACAATTTGTGAAACCCAAGATATGTCACTCTCTGGGATGTGGTTGCTGCATAATTACTTACAACTTGAATGATTGGAGGATGGAAGGGAAAAAAATGTGCGAACTGGATTCGAATATCAACCTATGGCCAGAGGTATGTGAATAGACAATTTTCTTGCTTAAAACACCAAAGTGGCTTCCAATCAGCCTATTAATAAAAGCCAAACTCCTTACCATTATTTATAAGATGGGCTCAGCCTACCTCCCCAGTGTCAACAACCCTCTTACCTTCTACCCTCCCAGAAGCAGCCATATTGAACAGCTCTCCTTTCCTGCAAACTCAGGATGTCACCACCAGGTCGGCACACATGCTGTTCCCTGGCTCACAGCTCTCACCTGGCCATGAGCCTCTAAGGGCGGGGGGTCTTCTCCGTCTTACAAACGACCATATCCCCAGTGCCCAACACACAGTGCTTCCTCTAGAAGTCCCACACATGAATAAATGAATTCCAGAAAAGGGATTTGAAGTCTTCAGAGCAAACCTGACCCAGAGCCCAAGAAATCTGTGAGAAAAGGGCTCTGTGATCTTGTTTTGTTTTGTTTGTTTTAAATGGGGGCACTAAAGGGAAATTTGTGGGATATATCTCATGGTGTGGGCCTTTTCTGCATATCTTAGGGTATTTATCACTCATTCTTGGCTCCAGGCATTCAATGCTACTCTTACCCCCTCCCACCCTCAAGTCATCATGAAACTTACAAGTGACCCCAACACCGTCACTATATATATATTCTCAGATACCCCTGGGGGATGTGCTCTTCCCAGCTGAGAAAGATGGCAGCCCATCCAAGACCTCTGGGTCCTTTATAACTAGTGTAATTAAATCTCAACCTCTAGCCACTTTCTTTCCTTGTCATTTTAATGGATGTCCTTTATAGGGTCCACCTCTCAGGGAATAAGCCCATGTGCGTCACAGCCTGCAGACTACCCCCCATGGGTCCTTCCCCCCATGCTCCCTCTCCCTCCCTTAGTAAAGGTGAAGCAAGAAGTTCTGTGCTGGAGAGAAGTCCCTTCGTGGCGAGAAAGCCCACGTATATGAGCGCAAGTCAAGCGCAAGCAAGTCTTGACTCTATGAGTCAAAAGATGAGAGATAAATAAAAGCTAAAATCAAAGCAATTCCGTGTCTACCTTCAACAGCCAGGCAGGAAGGCACAGAAGGAGAGGCACAAAAGAAGCTGACGTGCACACCAAAGTAAGACAGAAGCACAGAAGTGTACAGAGGGGTAAGCAGTCAATCAAGGAAGAAAACAGGTTTCCCCCACTACTCCAGAAGTAGCGTGTTCCTATAAAATCTTTCATAAAACCAAATGGTGAAAAGCCAAGAAGCAGTTACCATTAATTTACACAGAAAAATACTTGAACATTCCCAGATCCCCCCAATAGCCTCACTCTTAGGCTTTCCTGATACCTTAAGACACATCTGCCTAAGGGATGCACAAGATAAGTGAGCCCGGATGCTCACAGACACAGTTCAAAGATCTCTCAGCTTGATGCTGAGATGCTCAGGGTAGCTCTGGGGAAGGGGCTGGCGGGGGGCATCCCCTCACTGCTCGGGGAGCATGCTGCTTCTAAAACAGCTCACTGGAAAACCAAGCCTGAACCCTATTTTCATTTTTTGCCATATATATATATATAATATATATATTTTTTATATAAATAAAGTATATATATATTTTATATAAAAGCAAAAATCCCTCTTTGGATTTCTTTCAGTAAGCGAAAACAGGTACTAATGTAGGTCTTTGATAAAAGCAAGTTGGGGTATGTGACCTTGGGAAAAGTGAAGATACCTGTTCCTGGCAGAGGGGGATTTTGAGGTCAACCTAAAACCAATGATACTTCATCTATAACAACACAAGAGGTCTTTAAGAAATGGCATCAGTGCCCATTGCCCCTTGGAGAAGACAGGCCACTGGACTTGTTATGGGATTTTGACATTTTGGGAGCCACTCTCCTATATTTTTTGCTCACTCCAAACCCAAAAGCAAAGGCTTGCCCTCTCATGGACTCTCGTGGTTCTGGCTGGTCTGCTACTCCACGAAAACATAATTGTATCTGAAGTAAAACACAGGATTGAGTTTTCTGCACTCCCCACTCCACAGGGCACTCGGTGTTTTCATTCTAATTTTCAACTGAGTCAAGATGAATCCGTTTCTTCTCAGTTTTCGAGGGAAGCAGCCAAAAGCCTGAGGTCATCCATCCCCACTTGCATTTGTCTTCGTGTATCTTTCTCCCTCCGTTCTTCCTCCTCTTTTGTCTTTTTTATATACACATCTTCTCCATCTGCCCTCTCTTCTTCAGACAAATGTATGCATGTCTCATCACTTTGCACTGAAAGCTTTCTGATAAATCTCAAACTTCGTGTCACACGTCCCCTGTTCTCTTTGGCTAGTGAGACTCCAAAGGTGCTCTAGGGGAGAAAATGAAGTCAAAATGCTAGAGGAGGAAGGGAGGGGCGCAAGGGAGAAGGAAGGAGGGGGAGAGAGAAATGGCAGAGAGCAGCGATTGCCAGGTAAAGGAAGGACAGATTGGGTTTCCTCTCGAGCTTGGCAAAGCATGCAAGCTAAAAGGTCAGCACTGCTGTAGAGAAATACAAAAGGATAAAAGGATGGAAACAAAGAGAGCACTTTACGGGGGATTTTAGTGCTATCAGCAGCAATAAAGAAGCTGGGCCAGGATCGAAGAGCATCGAATGGAAGATGACACTGGGCAGGGGCTGGCTGGCGCTTTGCGGCTGCGCAGAGCACACATCCCGTGGTGGGAGCGTGAGCTCCAAAGCATCGCCAAGGATCGGCGGGGGTCGGATCCCAATGACTCCAACAACAAAACACGACAGAGTTGGTATATGTGCCCACTTCTGGGCAAAAGGCCCTCAATCTTTGAATAACCGCAGAGCAAAGGAAAAACCCAGCCGATGTTGTTTGAACATCATGAACATTCTTTGCTGGCTGGGGACTTCAGAACTCATGTGAGTCCTGCCTTCTGCCCTTAGGAATCTCGCCGTCTAGCTGGGCAAGCAAGACATACATATGGGAGGGGGGGGCAAAACAAAACAAAACAAACAAACAACAACAACAAAACCACAGATGACCTTATCAATGAAGGCCGTGTTTCTCAAACTTGGAGTAAGCACAAATCCCCTTTTAAAGATAAATGTTCCCTTCAGGCTCTTAATGTTTTAAATGATAGCATTGCAACCTGCACCAACATGAAACATGACACTATATTTAGAGCTCTCACACCACAACACTAATGAAATTTTAGTGCACCGTTATAATTTAGTGGGCTAGGCATTGTTCTTCCACTAACACGAAACCGGTGACATAGATTCCATGATTTCGGCTTCCCTGGTGTAGGACCCAAGCAGCTACACTCATAGCCTAGGGAGACGGGAAGGCTCTCAACATGACTTTACTTAGGCTTGGTTCCTTAGGGTACGGGAGGCATGGAAGGCTCACTACCCTGCTGTCAAGTTGTTCAGGCCTCGCTACAGAGGCTCCGTGGGCCCTGGAGAGACATCAGAACATGGGAGACCTGTGTCTAAGGAGGGACAGACTTACAGTGCATCGACTCAGTGTCCGGACATTCAGAGATCCCCATGGACAAATGTTGCTGGAGAGACAGAGAGCACGTTTCCCCTCTCTCCTTAGTATGGTCTTGGTGTAGCAGTTAGGATGGACAGTTAGTGGACAGTTAGAATGTCAGCCTTGATTCCTGCCTTGGAGGACTCTTATGCATCTTAGAGCAAATCTGTGTAAAATGTGGCTCCTTGGAGCTGACCTAAACAATCACTGGTGCCTCATCACCGGCCAGACTCCTTGGCCAGCACAGCCAGAATGGAGACGGAGCAGGAGAAGTCCTGTCCCAGGGCTTCCCAGGGCCATGCTGTGACCACACCATAGGATAATATACATAATATATTATCCATATAACAGAGACACACATTCTCTAAGTTCATTTAGTCTCTGCTCTTAACTGATTTATACAGACGGGCCATGAGGTCATGAAACAGAGTGAGTTTAAAAGGAAGAAGTTGTCAGGGACAAGCAGGTAGAATATAGTCTCTTATAAACAGCGCCTTGATTTTTGAAAGGACCAAAGACAGAGGAAGAGAGGGGGAGAAGGAGGGAGGAAAGAAGGAGACGCAGATTGGTTATTCTGTACTCAGGAGATTTTATTTGTGAATATCGCAGAATTTTGTGCATAAATATTGCAATACTCTGGTCCATTAATTCTGCTAATTTGCTGTCCCTTTATCTAATCGTATGTCCTTGATGTTTGGTTCGGAAAATGTTTGGCTCGAAAAATGAAAGAATAGCACAAATATAACTACTCTTCATGGAACATAAAAGGGTTGGGTCACAGAGTCTTCTTCACCCCGTTTCCTTCCTCAAAAATATAGTTCCTAATGTATCTATTTTGTGGAAGGTAGGGTAATGTTGTCACCCCTCATGTCAGCCTTAAAAATACATCTGTAACAATAAAGAGGGTATGGGAACCCTTTCTGCCTGGTCTCTGACCCCTGGGAATGGTATAGGGGTGGTGAGGAAGAACAGGGCTGGGGTCCTGAGCTTGAGGGCTGTCGTTAGGGCAGGAGACCCTGCAAGGTGGTGACAACAAGGAAATAACCTGCCTCCTTCTGCTGTCACCACATCATCTGAATCAAAATCATTACCTGGGGAAGTACCTAGAAATCCCTCTACATCAGATAAAAGATGAAATGTCTTTTTCCCCTAAACCTGGATGGATTAAGACTTATTTCAGAAACATATCTGTTTTGCTTCAGCACTCAACACGCCCCAAACCCATAGGCTACAAACCCTGGTTCCAATGAAAATGGAAAGATGGATAAGCATAAAACCAGGAAAACTGGAAAGGGTGGGGGAGGGCAGAGGGCTGCACAAATGGAATTACTGCTATGTGATCTGAAGGTTTCACTTTGCCTTTTGGCTCCATGATGGTGACACCACACACAGAGAGATTAGTGGAGGTTCCAGAACGTCCACCTATGGAACATTAACTCCCCACCAAGACAGGCCACCGGGACAGGAATGTGATTCGCAGAACAGCATAAGGTGAAAGTTAATTTATTCCCCATATGTAACAAAGTAAACCAAGGTAATAAAGGGCTGCCTAAGAAAGATCGTTACAGAACAACTTAGATAAATATGTTAGGGTAGTTTATAAAGAGAATATCACTCCTTTAATGTTGAATGAGCATTTCTAAAATTCTGGGACCTGTGATTAAAATACATTTTTCTCTAAAAGGGTCTTGCCATTGTCTATGTAATCCTGTCTCGATTTATGACTTGCTTTTGCAAAAAAGCTGTTGGGTTTTTTGTTTTTATTTTTTTTTAGCTGATTTCAGTACAGCATCCAAGATAAATGCATCCAAGATAATAAACAAGAAAAGATGTGCAATCTCATTTATAAAGAAGATATTTAAATAAAAACATGAGATAGAATTTTTCATTGATCAGATAAACGAGCATTTGCTATTGCTGGGGTGTCTGCTAGAAATCGTTCTGCCCCTACACTGATCAATGTGATGTGGAGGGTAAGCGAGAAAAATCTTATAAAATATAAAACGATAATTTGCCTTACCAGCAAGCCCACTGCTTAATATTTATTTTGGAGTTATGCTAGAAGGAAAATGTCAATGATTGTTCCCGCTAACATTGTTTTTCAAAGCAAAAACAACACAGCAACAACAAACACTACTGGACAACAACCCAAAGGTACAACAGTGGAGGCTAGCTAAAGAAATGATGTGATAGCTGCAAAAAAGAACATTACAAGGCTGATAAAAAGAGAAAAGGTCATCCCCTGTGAGTTGTCATAGAGGAGGTACCAGGATATATTTTTCAACAAACAAGTAACTACAGACCACATGCATAGTGTGGTTCCTTTTTCTATTAAGAGTAATTACACACACAGAGTTTGACAAATTTTTTTCTGTAGGAAATCTTAAGAGAATATTAAGAATCATTACCTTTAGCAGGAAGAATTGTTTCATGTTTTTTATGCTTTTACACCTTTTATATATTTCACTTTTTTTTTTTTTTTAAAGTAGGCTCTGCACCCAGTGCTGAGCCCAACACAGGGCTTGAGCTCACAACCCTGAGATAGAGACCTGAGCTGAAATCAAGAGATGCTTCACCAACTGAGCCACTCAGGTGCCCCTATTTTGCAGTTTTATACATGTTAAAATTTTTATATACTGATTTTTTTATATCATTTCCATTTTCTAACTAAGCATACGTAATGTTTTAATTTACAAAATGTCATCAGCAAACTTTCTGGAAAATGGGGACATGGACCACTATTGTTTTCTTTTAAATATTTTTTATAATGTATCTAAAAAAAATTATCTTAAGCTGGAAAATGCTTCCATGTTTGACTGTGAATTCCAGGAGAGAACAGCAGGAAAGCATGACGTATAGTTGGCCCCCTCACTCCTAAGAAGGGGAAAGGGGGAAAGCGCGCCCTCTAGAGTCCTGGGCTGGAAATGCCCGGGGAGGCGTGAAGGCTGACACACGGAGCTGTGCCCTGGCTGCTCATTTTCTAATTCCATTATGCTAATGAGGCACACCACTTAATGGCTGAGATACTGAGCACTAAATTTTCATGTGACCTCATCTACTCCATGATTGCTAAACAATGTCAATCTATGATTGGAAAAGTTTAGGTCACCATGTAATAGGGTCTGTTGCAATATTTTGGCACGGAACTTAATCAGAATTTGCCACGGTAGTGTACGAGTTTATGTAGTTGTGTAGTTATGCATTTCTACCGATAGACTGCAAGCTCCATGAGGTCAGTGTTCACACTAGCTTTCCTCTCCATTATTATCACCAGCACTAGGCTCGTGGCTGGAATCAAGTATGCTGCAGAGAAGGGAAGAGCTGTTTACCAAACATTCATGAAGCATTTCCTCATTTAACAAATATTTAATTGATACCTGTTTTGGGGCCAGCCTGGTGCTAAATGCTGAGGCCATCATGATGTATGAGACAGATAAGGTTCCCAGCTCCATGGGGCTCATGGCCCACAGGTGGAGACTGTTGTGCACATTCAGGGCACTACAATATAGGGTGGTAAGTGTGAGGGACGGAGTACATGCAGGGTGTGTTCTGAGCACATCATAAGGGATCCAGAATGAGTTTCTTGAGAGAAGTGAGTGAGGAGGACTTCACCAGACTGATAAAGAGGATTTAGGCCTTGGGAACAGCAAGTTTAAAGACTCTACAGCAAAAGAAACCACGTCTTGTTTGAGAGAATAAAACCATTTCAATATGGATGGCGATTCTAGAACAAGGACCTTATCTTGCAGGATGCTGTGGGAATCACATTAAGAAGGACATGCAATGATCAACAATAGCAAAATTATGTAAATAAAATCTTTAAAAATCCACAATAGCCAAGTTATGGAAAGAGCCCCAAATCCATTGACTGATGAATGTATAAAAAAGAGATGGTATACATATACTGTGGAATATTACTCAGTCATAAAAAAAGAATGAACTCTGGCCATTTGCAATGACAGGGATAGAGCCGGAGAGGATTATGCTAAGTGAAATAAGCTGGTCAGAGGAAGACAAATACCATTATGATTTCCCTCAGATGAAGAATTTAAGAAACAAAGCGAATGAGCAAAGGGGGAAAAAAGAAAGAGAGAGGAAACCAAGGAAGAGACTCTTAACTATAGAGAGCGAATTGCCGGTGACCAGATGGGAGGTGGGTAAGGAATGGGAAACCGGTGATGGGGATGAAGGAGGGCACCTGTCATGATGAGCACTGGGTGTTGTATGGAAGTGTTGAATCACTGTATTGCACACCTGCAACTAATGTTACATCAAAAGTAACTGGAATTTAAAAAATAATAATAATGAAATTTAAAAATTAAAAAACAGAGTTACCAGAATTTAAGTAAAAACTTCAAAAAATTATTATTTTTTTTAAAGGAAGGACATGCAAGAGGATCTAAGTCCATCTTTTCAGTGGGGTGGGTTGTGGGCAGGTGCATTTTGGAAAGGTCTCTTTGGCTACAGAGTAGGGGACAGACTTCAGGGAAGAGAGAAAAGAGGCAGAGAAAAGGCCTTAACTGGGACAAAGTACTGAGTGAGACACCACCAGGCACCAAAATGGTCACTGCTCTCCGCTGCCCTGGCTTCTGAACACAGAGCAAGGAATGGGAGACCCCCTGCCCCTACTCTAATCAGTAAAGAAACATCAGAGCATCTGGGAGAGACGAAATAAGGAGACGTGATCTGGTCCCCATGGGCTCCTGTCCCCAGACTCTTGCTGGCAGCTGGCTTGATGAGACAAAGTCACCTGGAGTTCTGCAAGTGGTCCAGGAGAGACGGCCCGAATGGACCTTAAACGAGACACTTTAACTCCCCCGAGTAGGAAAGGATTAGTTACCAGGGGAATGAAAAGACTTATAAACCCCACGGACCTGAGTGACAGCTTTGTGTCAGCCACGGACTCACCATGTCCTTCTTTTGTCTATTTCCTCAGGGATAAAAGGCGGGAGGGGGCGTGTCCTACTGTGATTTCTGAAATCTGATGGGCACCACATGACATTTTAATAAGGTAAGTTCTCTAGGAGTCTCGCGTAGACCAAGGTTTTAGTCCAAATGGTTGGCTCCTACCCAAGGTCCAGAAAAGACAGAACGGCCTCCAAGGGCAGCTCCCAATTCCTCACAGCTCCTTCGTACAGTGCCACACACATACCCTTTCTTGTGGCACAGAAGCGTGCTTGGAAGTATGGGCTTTGGGGTCAGACAGCCCCAAGCAAGATAGGCTTCACTTAATATTTTCCACACGTGTGACCCAGAACAAATCACTTAAACTTTCAGAGCCTCTGTATCCCCATCTGTTAAATGGGGCTAATGACACCCCCCCCTTAAGGGCTGACATGTTTAAGAAAGACGCGGCACAATGCCCGGCATGTAGATCTCAGCAAACAGCAGCCGCTGTTCTCACCATTTTCTATATAATTGATTATTTTTCATATACCACATATTGATGTCATTCCCTGAATTAAACATACTCCCCCTCTTTGTTCTCCTTGGTAGATTATGATGTTACATAAATAACAAATGGGTCCGGTGAGAAGCAACAGGTCTAGTGTGGAGATGCCCCATGAACTCGTCTTGACTCAGTGGCTACCTGGTGGCCCTTGGGACTTGGTGGTCCCACTTCTAGCCCCATCCCTAACAGGTGCCTCTGCAGAGAGACCAGTGGTTGCTGATGCAGACCAGGAGCAGGGCAGAGCTGCATTATGGAGCAACGGAAGGCTTCGAAATGACACCGATCCCACACCTGTATCTAGCACCGCATTCACAGCGAAAAATTAAAAAGAACTAAAGATAAAAACAAACAACCCCATCTCTCAAAACTGCATTAACGCAATCAACAAAAAAATAGACAGTAAACCCTGTGAAGGTGAGAGTTTCTTCCAGCTGAATTCCAGGACACAGAGTGTGGTTGGTGTGGAGGGTGGGTGAGGGGTGGGGGGTGGGGAGGGAGGGGAGAAGTGGGGAGGGGACTTGTGTTCAACCCTCCCCCTATGCCGGTGAATGTCTCCCATCTTGTCTTAGTCTAATGTTGATCTACAGAAGAAAGCACCTCTGCCCTTTGCCTCTGGAATTGATGGTCTTGGACTCTACTGTTACTGCCCCAGCTCTCTGAAAGATCTCTTGATTTATTCCCTTTATATTAGAAAACCATATCTTCTCATTATCTAGGAAGGTCACTGGAAGAGAGATATTTCTTCCAGCTTCAATAGCAGATCACTTGGCTTTTTTTCACAACTCTCTTGGCACGGCAGGGGCTCTGTGAGAATGGGGGAGTCAGGTACCAACAATAAAAGCCAGTTTATTCCCAAGCAGAAAGCACAATGCAAGGACCTGGCAGATTATGTAATATGCAAAGCAGGCTCCTCAGCGAATGTCCTCGGTTTCTATTTCAACTTTTATTTCCAAAGCTAATTATTTCTGTCAATAGGAAGTCCTGCCTTAACTAAGGTGGCTGGAGACCATTAGTCATCAGAAATGTTCTTGTGTTTCAGACGAAGCTTTAATTCCCCCATTCCATTCATTTCCCAGCAGGGATCCAGGCTCAGCTAACATTTTCGAGGGTGGATATCTATATTTAAACAAGATGTGACATTGTTCTAAAAATTATTGTCACAGGGAAATGATAGGTATTTAAGGTCTATGCTACTTTTTGTGACTTATCCATATTAGATTGCCCTTTATTCTGGCCAAAGAGAAACGTGTACTTGTGTGTGTTTGATTAGATGCACCAGAAGGGCCACTATAGCACTAGAAATGCTTAGAGCAATGATGTCAACATTTCTAGCCCACAGCCGTGCCGATGTTGCTGTGGGTCTGTCCAGCATCTCTCAGAATAGCTTCAGGGACTCTACTACCCTCCTGAACCAAGCATTTTGGGGAGGCAGAACTCAGGAATCAGCACATTGAACATGATCCTGACTGGGATCCACTGGGCTATTCAGGTAAGGAGTCTCTAGTGGGAACACAGGTGTAGAGCCCAGGAGCACTGTGGCCCCAGCCATTCCTTTGTCTCATAATCTGACAGCAGGGAAAGCTCTCCCGCCAGGAGCTCAGCCTTCTTTGGGGACAGATAGCCCAGCGGGTTCTGAGACCACCAAGTGGGTTTGCAAGAAAGCAATGTTTTCTGGGATTCTAGCACAGTTACAGCTTTGATGGTAACCTTTAACCTCCCTAGGTTCCCCAAAAGATTCAGAGTCACTCTCCCTTTCATTAGAACAAGAGTTGAGTCAAGAATAAATGCAATGTCAGGGTCAATAAAGTTGTTAAAATAAATAAAATGTAAAGAAAAAAATTTTTAAGTGAATATAATTGGAGTGTGAGTATCTTCCACTGCTGATGTATTCACGCCTTTAATAGCTCCACGGTTCAGTTCTCTGGGCCTCTCCAAAATGCACCCATTCACCCAGAGAGTAATTACTGAGTCCTGATCTAGCCACAGTTTAAGACTAGCTTCTATGATATGAAGGTGGGGGAAAATCTTCCAGTAAACTATATACACTACCATTACCGGAGAATTTGTCCATATAACAAGCATTGAGGTATGCTGATTTTTTAGTTCCGTTCCCTCATTATTTGCTGTATAAAGCTACCTGTAAGCTTCTGACTCTTTCCAATGCAGAATTTAATTTGGTGACTAACAGACCAAAGCAGAGAAAGCGGCGGGGACCATTTAATCTGCATAAGGAGACTTGTGTTTACTGTGATTCTATCTATCAAAGGAGCACGAGCACTGCAGGGAAGGGTTTCTTTTCCCTGACACCGCTTAATGCCTCAGACATCAGGTCCAGCTCCCTCTCTGTGACAATCTAGGCAAACGCTAGGAAAGACACAGCTCAGGGAGTGGCATACAGGGACGGGACTTGGACAGGCAGGGGACCTCGGCAGAACCTCGAGACGAGCCAAAGATGAGGGACAGGTGCTCCCTTTTCCTTGCCTGCATCCCAGAATTGGATCTCATGAGACTCCAAGCCCGTGGGAACAACAAGCTAAAGAATACATCATTGGTGAACAAGTGTAAGGTCAGATGACCAGAGTCAGGACTTCAGGCTGTTGCAGAAGTGTAGGGACAGAAAGGTCTAGTCATCATGTCATTTGTTTTGCTGCAGAGAGACTCCGGAAACCATCTGTAACTAATTCTAATCCATCTTCCCTTTTGAGGCACCTGGGAAACCACGCAGTCTGATCTCATTTGCCAGGGCTCATAAGGAGGGTAAAATGGAAATCCTGGAGGAACAGAGTTCTGACACAGTTGGTACTTTGCTGTCTGGGTTACTTCTCTTAATTTCTACCCGATCAGAGGGATGCCCATGTCGTCAGTGAGCACGGATGGCTCAGTGTCCCGGCGCTGGGTCTCGGTGCCAGCCTCTCTGTGCTTCCTCTGCACTCCAAGGGCCTTCACTTTCCCTTTCCTCACATTCCACCTGACACAGGATTTAAACCACCCATAGTTAAAATTTTTTAAAAAATTTAAAAAAAGAAGGAAAGAAAAGAATCCCCGGGGTGCCTGGATGGTTCAGTCGGTTAAGCATCCAACTCCTGGTTTTGGCTCAAGTCACGATCCCAAGGTCATGAGATCAAGCCCCGTGTCAGGCTCTGTACTCAGCTGGGAGTCTGCTGGACATTCTTTCTCTCCCTCTTCCTCTCCCACTCTGTTCTCTTTCTCAAATACATAAATAAATCTTAAATAAAAATCCCCAGTAGACAAGGAGACTTAATACAGACCTAGATCTAAAGAAAGTTAGGCGGGAAGGGAATTTCCCTTTACAAATATCTACTATATATCTGGGCACTATGCCAGGCACACTGCCTTAACCCTTAAAACAACTCTCCGACGTAATTGTTGCCTCCCTGTTTCATTGATTGAATAAAGCAGGGGGAAGTTAAGTAAAATGCTTACTAGTGAACACTGAAGCCAGATTTAAAACTTGAGCCTGGCTTCTTTTCCATCAAGCTGTGGTGTTTCAAAATCCAATAAAGAACCAAACTCTTTTCTCTAAGGTCAATTAGAACGGTGTATAAAGTTTCTTTCCCATTTCTGTTTGATCACCCGATGATCTGAAATTTAAAAGGCTCCGCAGACATGCCACTTGTTGTCTTATCACCCTTCAAGGCTTGAACATAGTCATCCCCATCTTCACGGTCAACAATTCACGATGCTATTTATTTACCTTGTCAGTGTTTATTCTCTTTCTAGTCATTCATCATTTTCTTGAATTTCAAAACCATGCCTGATCTGGCTGAATTCTCTCTTCTGAGTTTGGCTCTAAACCACTGACCACTCCAGCCAGCAGTCTGTTCACAGTCTTGGTCTTGGCCCCTACTTTCCCCTAGCCTGGCATGCCATTTTGCACTAGTTCCCCTTCCTTGTCAGGGGACCCTTTCCTGCTTCCAGACCCTGGAGAAAAA
Organism: Lontra canadensis; assembly: GCF_010015895.1. Taxonomy (NCBI): domain Eukaryota; kingdom Metazoa; phylum Chordata; class Mammalia; order Carnivora; family Mustelidae; genus Lontra; species Lontra canadensis. The sequence goes on along the minus strand of NW_022631258.1, from coordinate 116,630 downwards.
AGTTCCATACTCTATACTGTGTGGCCCTCCTTAACCCTAGGAATGGCTGACTAGCCCACCATGGGCCCCTAACACAGGAGGAAGGGACCAACAGGATGTTTCCTGGCAAGCTGATGTGTAGGGTTCTGTCCCCACGGAGGGGCGGGGCTCCAGGCAAGAGAATGAATATGCAGTATGTTTTTCTAGAGAAAAGAGGTCCCGCAAGCATTCTTGAGATCTCCAGGCATCTGCCTGTCTTCTGAGGTCTGCAGATGGTGACATCTCTGGACCCTGACCTTTCATTTCTCAATTTCTAGTCACCTAAAACTGGGTTGAATTTCCTTTCCTATCTGGAATTAGCAAAATTACTTTATCCTTGTTCGAAAACTTGATTTTTTTTCACTTGGGACACCTTAAGTCACCTCATCTTTCTCGCAAATGAAAGGACAATTTCTCACAAATGAAGGAGTGACTTCTTTCTTTTGATCTACTGCTCTGTCTGCCCATCTCCCCAGGAAGCCGTTCCTGAAGGAAAGTGATCTCTCCCTGCCTGCGAGTCCCCTGCAGGCACTTGTTATGAGTGTCCTGGAGTCCCCCCTCCTCTTCTCATTGACTGACTGTTTTCTCTGTCCGTCTTATGTCCCCCAATAGAAAGCCATCTCCTTAAGATCAAGGACAATTTGGGATCAACTTGCATCTGCCTGAATCCCAGCAGAACCTCTAATCTCATCCCTTCTATCAGATCCTCAGAGGCAAAGAAGCCAACCATGTGGTTTATACCTAGCAACACGTTTATGCCGAGTCATAGAACCTTCTGGGTGGGCAGGCTACAGGGATATATACAGGAACCCTTGAATTTACATATAGGAAAGCGTGGAGCCGCTAATGGTCAGTCAGCTGAGAAGACTCAGCATCAGCTCTCGAGCAAGGCAACTACGGAAGAGAGAGACAGAATTTTACTCTTTGTATTTGAAAATGAAAGAGACAAAACCACCCAGCTTTTCATTGATAGAAGACCAGCGAGGCCATCGTGAAACATACTGACAGGACGTCTATTCTTTGAGTTACTGAAGCTCTAATCAGGGCGCGTCTATTCTTTTTTTTTTTTTTTTAATTGTATTGCCTTTTTAAAGCCAGGTTATTTTTACAGCAATAGAACTCCTAGAACAGTAAACAGGAGGTGAATGTATTAGGCTTTAAAGGTGAAAGGGGTTATTTAAGAGTGTTATCAGAACTAGCCAGCTGCAAACACATACAGTATTGGAACACTGAAAAGAAATAAAATTAAAAAAAAAAAAAAGAAGAAGACCATAAACCTTTCCCTCCATAGCAGGGCTCGGTTACTCATTCTGCCACCCTGCTGCAGGGAAAGGGTCTTTGAAACTTAGTGTCACACAACCCTCGAGGTGTCCAGCCCTTGCTGCCATCCTACTTTCTAGGTGAACAGTTCAAGGGAAGTAAAAATGATCTATTTGTCCTCCCTTAACCTGATGGCATTAGGGTTTTCCAAGTGATAATGATAATGACAATGATAAGAATCACCATTTCCTGCCACTTTCCAAGTGCAAGGGTGAATCTATTTTCCTAAGGGTCAGTAGGTTACTTATAGGAAATGATACAGCAAGTTAGTGGCAGAGCTGGAATTTGAACCTGAGTCTTTGGGAGACTGCTAACCTGGTACTCTGACATTTCTAATCTCTCCAAGGAACACTAATCTGATTGATCTCGTGGGAAACTTCTTTAAAAGTTAAGGAGGAAGGACTTAATAGTCAAATTATCCACCCACAACTTCTAAATTTGGGGGTTTCATGAGGCACACTAGTATATTAAAGGCTCTGAGAAGATCCGCAATACAGATGCATGCTTTTCTTATACAATGCAAGTTTCCCAAAGTCATTAGAATTCCATTTCCTATCACATGAGACAACAGTCTATTGCCAGGGATACATCTTGGATAAGGATGCATGCCAAATACAGGCTTGGCAAGCAGAACCTTACCTAGTTAAAAATGGAATAATATTTTCCCTTATGGAGAAGTGTAAGAGCAGCAGAGCAGGAGTCAGCAGGATAGTGACCAAGCTCAGTTGTGCTCATCCTCCCAGGTTTATTTTGAAAAGGGAGCCTGCTGCAGTTCTGGGGTAGGGGAGGTTCTGGGCAACATGGGTGAAGGCGAGTGGGAGGTTCAGTCTTCCAGTTACAGGATGACCAAGTTACAAGGATAAAAGGTGGGAATATAATACAATTATAGGGAATATAATATAATCAGTGGTATTGTAATAGCCTTGTGTGGTGGCAGATGGGAGCTACACTTGCGGAGAGCAGAGCATAACATAGAGACTTCCTGAATCACTATGTTGTACACCTGAAACTAAAGTAAGCTGGTGCGTCAACTATACTGGAAGGAAAGGGAAGGGGAGGGGAAGAGGAAGGGAAGGACACGGGGAGGGGAGGGGAGGGAAAGGAAAGGGCAGGAGAGGCGGGGAGGGGAGAGGAAAGGGAAGGGAAACAGGAAGGGAAGGGAAACAGGAAGGGAAGGGAAGGGAAGGGAATGGTAGAGAAGGATAGGGCAGGGAAGGGAAGGGAAAGAAAAGGAAAGGAAAGGGAAAAGAAAAAAGAAAGGAAAATCCAGTAAGCCTAGTTTTGCCAGTGTGGTTGCAGTGTGGTTAGTGTGGTTGTAGTGGGAACAGCCAGGCTCCTGAGTCTGCTTCATTCTCTCAGCAGAAGCTAAGGTATCACAGACACTTTGCTACCCTTTTGAAACCTCAGTTTCCTGATGTAAAACAGTGATTAAAAAAAAATCTTTACTCTGCAAGGGTGTTGTATAGCTAGAAATAATGCATCTGAAGCACCTTCAACAAGTCACCGATTACCACGGCTCTCAGTTAAGTTTAACAAAAGTGATGTTCCCTTTGTCTGGAAATTGCACCTGCTGTTTCTCTACTTGGCAAAGTCCTGTTCACTTGATCAGGCCCAGATCAAAGGTCACCTCCTCCACAAAACTTTGCAAGGCCCTGTTACTTTCCCATTGACCTTCTCACCTCCATTCCCCAGGTGCTCACAGAACCCAATGTTTGCCGCTCCCACATCACTCACCCTGTGGTTTCAGTCTTATTCTGTATGTGTCTGTCTTCTCCAGGACACTATCAGCTCTTTGAAAGCAAAGCATGTGTTGTAAGCACAGTGTCTTCTACACAGAGCGTGCAGCGCAGAAGAGGGCGTACATATGCCCAATAAATACCATCCAGAAGGAGATAAAAGAGGAAGGTATTATAGGGGCGCCTGGGTGGCTCAGTAGTTTAAGTGTCTGCCTTTGGCTCAGGTCATGGCCCCAGGGTCCTGGCATTGAGCCCCACATTGGGCTCCCTGCTCAGCAGGGACTCTACCTCTCCTTCTGTCCCTCCCCCTTACTTGTTACTCTCTCTCTAAAACAAATAAATGAAATGTGTTAAAAAAAAAAAAAAAAGAGGAAGGTATTGTAAACTATCATCTTTGACTCCAGAGACTTGGCATTCTGAGACTCAAATATACATATACCAGAAATGACCAATCATCAAACAGTGCCTCCTTGAGCTAAGAGTTTAGAAATCATAAAGAACTAAGTGGCTGGAGGGAGTTTAAGGATATCCATGAACCAGTGTAGTAGCCACACGTAAGTATTACAGGTCTGTTCACACTCACCAACATGCGCACACACTACGTACTTGTATCCCATGGAGACAGTGAACAATTTTACATGAATATTGAGAAATAATGGATGAAGTCATTGGAAGAACCAAATGGCTTAACAATATGAAGAAGGGCAGTGGCTGACCTCACGAGGACATGGCTTTGAATTCCAGTGAGATACTGGGCACTGGGAAAGCTGCGGCTAAAGTCTCAGTTTACCTCCCTATAAAGATTCGGTAAGAGAGTCCACTCAGAAAGTTGTCAAGGGGATTGATTAACTTGGAGCCGGTATGAACACACCAAGCAGACTAGCACGACATTGGTATTCAAGACGTTTTATCTGCGGAGAATTACTACCTATCTCGCCCACTGGACTGAGCTCTTCGATGTCAGAGATCTCACCACAGAAATCCCCAAATCCATCCCCAAGCACTGCACCAAACACACACCACCAGCAACTCCACAAATCCTTGCCGCACGATGAAAGACGACATCAGTGGGGCGCCTGGGTGGCTCAGTGGATTAAGCCGCTGCCTTTGGCTCAGGTCATGATCTCAGTGTCCTGGGATTGAGCCCCGCATCGGGCTCTTTGCTCAGCCAGGAGCCTGCTTCTCTCTCTCTCTCTCTCTCTCTCTCTCTCTGCGTGACTCTCTGCCTACTTGTGACCTCTCTGTCAAATAAATAAATAAAATCTTAAAAAAAAAAAAGAAAAGAAAAACGACATCAGGAGAAATGAGAAGGCTCTGAGTCACCAACCACCCTGATGCTGTTGAAATTCTAGCTTCTGTACCTGTGAGACAGGGTGGTTCTGCTCTCATCCATGGAGGTATTACTACCCACCAGGCTCTGGGCCAAGCCCCTCCCTATTTATACAATGGAGCATACTTGTGCCAAGCATGTTTACACATTTTTATAAGTTTAATCTCACTTGACAGAAGAAGGCCCTCCAGAGATACCCCCAAGAGCAAGCATACAGACAAAAAGTGCACACACAGATGCTTTGTAAAAAGAAAGAAATATTTACCCATGTATATATGTGCACATTCCTTCAAAACTTATCTCCACTTCTAAATGGCTAGAACTAGAAGGTATTAACAGTAGTAAAAGTAAAAGTATGGTAGGAGCAGGAAAGGGGATTACAAATATACGTGTGTGTGTGTGTATGTGTGTAAGTCACGTGAAACAGCTTTGATATAATTATACGCCAAGGAACAACATCCTTATTTCACATTGAATGGGGAGCCTCTAAACCTCTGGAAGGGTGAGCACAAAAGAAAAAGCAAACCTGGGGAAAACACATGGTGAGCCTGGGAGGCTTTCTCTTCGGTCCCCTGAGGTTTTTCTCACCCATTCCAGAACGTGTTCCTCATCAGCCCACTCAGGGAATAATGGCAGAAACAGGAGGTAAGGCTTGCTTTTCCATTTTCTTTGCTGCCTGTCTGCAAAGGATCAATCTGAAAACAACAGAGAGCTACGGAAGCAGTGGGAGGGAGTTGTCAGGCCCCATTAGGGAGGGAGCTGATGTGTTTCCTAAAGTGACTTCACTGCTTTGTGGCAACAGGGAAGCCAAAGGACCATAAGGGACACTGTCCCCATAGCACGGGAAGTGGCCTGCTGTGGCTCTGGGCATGCGGGAAAGCCAGCATCAGGGGATCACTTGTGCAAACCAATGGTGTCTAGTCCTCCCATCTCTCAGCCTCCTCCCATTGTAGATGGAGGCATGGTCCATGGCTCCCGTGCCTTGACCTAAATCATCTTACTCATCACGGCTGTCCCTCAACAGCTGCCCGTCTCTACATCTTTCCTGACTGCACATCTCCTTGTCACTCCCTGCCATAAACTTCGTGAAACCCATTATGCCATACTCCTCCCTACAGCGTGAATTATGATTTCATTACCGCGCTGGCCATCCTTCTTATTGGTGAAGCTTGCTCATGGTCATATTACATTAGAAATACATACTTTAGAGTCGCATGGCCTAGTTTTCAATCTTGACTATACCTCTAGATCGCTCTGTGTCCTTGAGCAAGTTTCATAGCCTCTGAGAACCTAAGTTTCTTGAGTCCAACATGAATCTAGCTGTCTGTCTGTTCCAAGGTCGCGGACAGCCTGAGCGCTTGAAAAACAAATGTCAGCTACTAAAATCAGTGTCCAGGACAAAGAACGGCTTCAATAAAGGTCACCTCCCTTCTTACCAAGATATCAGAGGGAATCAAATCCATGCCAGGGGTCACTGAAAATGTCACAGACCTAGCAGAGGTAGAAGAAGTTTCGTACAGAATGAGAAGAACCATCCACCTTGTCCGCAGTTCAGTGTATGAACGGGGAATCATCTAGATACTTACGTCGTGTGCGGATGACTTTGTCCCTTTCCCAAAAGAGATCTCACCGATGTGGAGAGGGGAGAGACTTGCAAACAGATACATGTAAACCAGGTAAAAATACCAGCCTTGCCCATTTCTGCTTGTGAGATTCCAGGAAAGATCTCTGACCTTTTTGGTATCGGTTTCATCATTTATAAAATTGGCTAAAGACAGCCCCCGGCAAGATTGTTGTGAGTTCACATAGAATGATTAGCACCATGCCTCTCCCATGGTAAACAGTCAATACATGTTAGTTAGATTTCCAAGAGAATTCCTGGGTTTTCAATAATAGTCATCAATGCTAACACTGTGGTTACTAAACATCGGGCATTATTCTAAACAGTGACTGATTTTTCTCACAGAAGTATTCACTGAATTTCAGTGCTCACAGGAAACCTATGACATAGACACTATCATTTCCCTGTGGTAAGAGGGGGAAATGGAAACAGATCTCAGGGGCATCACCTGACTTGCCTAAGGCACACAGCTAGTACGCGGCAGAGGCTGAAGTCAACACCTGTATTTCAAGCAGTCAGGCTTCAGAATCTGTTTTTGTTTTGTTTTTAAGATTTTCTTTATTTTATTTTACAGAAAAGGTGAGAATGAGCATGAGCGGGGTGAGGGTGGCAGGCAGAAGGAGAAGGAGAGAGAATGTCAAGCAGACTCCCCACTCAGCATGGAGCCTGATGCAGGCTCGATCTCACTGCCTGAGATCATGACCTGAGCTGAAACCAAGAGCTGGTCTACTCAGGTGCCCCCAGAATCTTTCTTATTAAGCACCCCACTACTCTGCCTCCAAAATTCAGAAAAATGAACTCCTTGCCACAATACCCTGTATTTGAGAACTTCAAGAGTAAAGCCTTTCTTCTTAATCTCTGTAATAATTCATTATCAATCATGGTTTCTTTTCTTTTTCTTTTCTTTCTTTTAGAGAGAGACCGAGCACATGAGTGGGGGGTAAGGGAGAGGGAGAGAGAATCTCAAGCAGACTCCACACTCAGCGTGGAGCCCATCATGGGGCTCAATCCCACCACCTGAGATCATGACCTGAGCCAAAATCAAGTCAGATGCTCAACCGACTGAGCCACCCAGGCGCCCCTCAGTCACGGTTTCTAAGTGCAAGGGACTGAAACCAAACTTGTCTGATTTAGGAGCACATAGAAGAAATGCAGGGGGATTCACAGCATGAACAGGAATGCTGAAGAAACAGTATCAGAGAGAAGGTCCCGGCAACAATGCCTGCAGTTAAACAGCCCCAACATATCGTATCGCCGGAAATGTCTAACCTCAGCTCCAGTGGAAGAGACTGTATCAGACTCCCTCTTACTGAGAATGGTAAACCTGGATAAAATCACACACACACATGCACGCACACACCCCTAACATCTGTTGGAAGAAACTACAAACTACATTAAAGGCATAGACCCTGGAGCCCCATGCCTGCATTCAAAGCTTACCATACCATTTACCAACTCCATGGTCTTGGGCATGGCAGTCAACCTTGCTGTGACTCAGTAGTCACATCTACAAAATGGGGACCTGTCTCCTATGACAGTCCAGCAAATTTTTCTCTCAATCTTCCTGTGACAGCCAGTCAAACAGAGCAGCCGCCGGCCAATGTCCTTGAGGAACGCCCCTTGAGGAAGTGTGGGGATGAAAAATGAACTAGAAATCAGACCATCAAGGGCTGGGATTTCTCTTTATCCACACCCAATGGCTAAATTGGTGTCCTGGAGCCTCCTAACATCTAAATTCCAAATCTCTGGCTTCCAAATCTACTGCCTTGCCCATAAGCAAGCAGTCTCTACTTCAAAGGCGTCCAGAAAACACAGCTTACTCTGAGTTGCCTCAGGCCAGTGACTTCCCTTGAAACTCAAAAGTCAGCCTGGTGGGAGAAAATTCCTGTGTGAAAATAATACCTTCTTCCTCGGTCTTAGTCTCCTGCTCATGACCAAGTTTTATCTATTAGCCTTTCAGAAGGGGAAAAGAAAACCAACAAGATTCCCTTCTTGTTAGCCCTACAGGATCTGACAGAACCCAGGAAAACAAAACTAGCTCCTTGGCAAATTATCGCCTAAGCCTTCAGCTACAACCTCACCACAGAATATTTATCGCTGGTGATAATGTAAAGAGGCAGAAAGATCACAGTGTAATTTGGGGATCCCCCATGGTATCCGCTGCTTTTGACAGGGGAGGAAATCTGCTTCCTGAGGAGAAAGCTTGGCGTGGATGTCAGAGTAAGAGACTGAGGCAGTCTCCCCTCCCCTCACCCCTACAGATACTCCAGAGAGAGGGCTTCAGGTGCATGAATTTCATTCGAGGTCAGTCTGTGTAGGAAAAGCCCAGCTGAGCCCAGGGCCAACCCAGAAAGGCCACAAACATAATTCAATAATGTAGGGTATACAATCATATCTTTTTTTTTTTTTTCTTTTTGACTCCCAGTTTGTTTATATAAAAGTACAGGGGTGCCTGGGTGGTTCAGTCGGTTAAGTCTCTGACTCCTGGTTTGGGTCGTGATCTCAGGGTCCTGAGATTAAGCCCCACATTTGGCTCCCTGCTCAGCATAGCGTCTGCTTGAGATTCTTTCTCTTCCTCTGTCCCTCCTGCTCATCTCTCTCTCTCTCTCTCAAATAAATAAATAAAGGGGCACCTGTGTGGCTCAGTTGGTTAAGCATCTGCCTTCGGCTCAGGTCAGGATCCCAGGGTCCTGGGATGAGGCCCGAGTCAGGTTCCCTGTTCTGCAGAGGACCTGCTTCTCTCTCTCTCTCCCTCTCACTTCCCCTGCTTATGTTCTCTCTCTGTGTGTGTCAAATAAATAGATACAATCTTTAGAATAAAATAAATCTTTAAAGAAAATAAAAAATTGAAAAAATAAAAGTACAAATCTGATTTTTGCTTCTGCATGGAATTAGTAATATATACACTCTTAAATTTGCATTCTTTACCACTTATAATGTCTGCTCTGATGCATTCTTATTTAATCCTTACTAAATCATTTGTGATAACTTGTATTATTGCCAGATGACACGTGAATAATTATATGTCCAGAAATATGAAAAAATATGGCCAAAGCTACCAAACAAGTAAATGGTGGCATACAAATTTAACTATAGGAATACTAATAGCAAGAGATCCTGAACTGTATCTGAAATGAGGCGGGAATGATTAAAAAAAAAATCTGTGGGCCAAAAATAAAATGTTCTAATGTTTAAGGACAATTAGAAAGTGAAGATTTCAGAGAACAGTTATAAAACCATTTGAGCTACTCTGCAGTTAACAATCTAATATTAGTATTGGATTGAGAATCATCATTGTTCTCTCTTCTCTTAGAATATTCTAGTAGTCAACCAAGACAGAGAGCCCAATTCACAAAGAACTACCAGGAGACTATGTTGGAAGAAACAAGTACAAGTTAAATAGCAGATCATAGACACTAAGAACTGTAGAGTTTTGCTGCATTTCTTTATTTGATCAACAAACAGCTGTGCATTTATACTCTGCTGTAGTAAGCTCTGCGGATATATCAGAGAACAAAATACACAAATTCCCTGCCCCCATGGAACTTATGTTCTGTGGCTGCACAAATCCATTTCCTAATGCAAACTACATCTGAATGGGTAAGTTAGATTTTTATGGAAAATGGGTGGGATGTATGCAGTTTCTATCTGAATGTTGGCAGTGAGCCCTAAGTCTACAGCAAGTCAAGAGAAGCGTGGAATTCTAGTCAATCTAGAATCCCGGGCACAGAATTTTAGAGGATACAAAGAAACTCAGTAATCAAGACAAACAATATATTTTTCTTTTAAAGATTTATGTATGTATTTTAGACAGATGGAGAGGGCAGGGGGGAGGAGCAGAGGAAGAAGGAGAGAAAGTCTCCATCAGACTCCCCACTGACCTGAGATGAATCAAGAGTAGCCCAATTAAGCAACTGAGCCACCCAGACTCCCCAAAAGAAGCAATACCGTAATGCAATAATCTTAAAAATCAAAATTAATGCAAAAACTCAATAATGAGCATAATACCAAAATTCTAAATAAAGGCAAGCTTTTCTCTTTAGTCTGGCTCCACGGGGCTCTGAGTGAGTAGGTAGAGGCTAAGGGCAAGAAGGGAAGCTCTATTAATGCTTGTGGGGGCACCTGTCCAGTTGTAAGCCCTGAGGGCACCTTCCTAACCCAACCCCTGGCACCTGTCAACTTGCAAATGGAACTGTCTTAGAAGTGTAGTGACTCCTGCAAATGGAGCACAACACTGCTTTTGTCAGTTCCAGTGTGCTTGTAGTTAATGATGCCCCAGGATAGAAGGAACAGAACTCGAAAGTAGAAAGTCCAAGGGCCCGTGTTTCCAGCACCATTTACTTCCGATGTCACTGCGTGCAGCTCCCTAGCTTTTCTGGGCCTCACTTATGACATCTATAAAATAGGTACATCCTTTCCAGCTCAGTGGCTCCAGCAGACCCTGACCAGCTGGCCCAAATGTGGCTTCGGTGAGGACGAAAAAAAAAGTGAGGACGGCGATATCTACTTGCCTTTACGTGATGCTTTTGGAACCAAAAACAGTCCATTTTTGTCCAGCATCGGGGTACATTTTGAGGTCAAGTCCAAAACAAAAACAAAAACAAAAACAAACAAACCAAAAAAAACCCTTGATATATTTTATTTTCATGTAGGGAAACTGGGGAACTTACCTATTATGAAATTTTTGCATATGGGTACAAAGTAAGCCTCCATAGGAACTAATTATATGTCCAGGAATCCTCATCCTAAGGGCACCTGTGCTGATGTGACCCAGTAAACTCACCAGATAACCGTGGGCAAGCCACTGAATTTCTCTGGACCTCAGTTCTTTCATTTAGAAAACAGGAGATAGACTTGATGATCTGTGGTGTCACAGCTTGACAGCCAGTGATTCTCCGAGCTTACTGATCAAATATAGTGTCTCTAAGCCAGGAAATCAGAAACAAGCTGCTGCCCCATGGAAAATACCCCATTATTATTAGATAGTTTTTTTTTTAATTTTCTAGGTTCCGTTACATTTGGCCCTGCTGATCTTTCTTTACATCTGCAGAGATAATGAATCTAAGAATGATTCATTTCTTTGTCATGGGGAATGAAAATGAGATTTTGGACAAGTACTATCCCCATGCTTCTCTCTTATCCAATAAAGACCTTTCTCCTTCACAGAGAGTCTATTTTCAGAGCCATAAGACCCGGGAGCTAATCTGAAGGTTAAACACTTTTTACAATGATGTCTCCTTCCCAAGCCACTCGTCCAAAGCAACACTGTCTTTGCTAGCCCACATGTTACTTCTGGGTATTTCAGCTGACATTTAGAAGAATTCCCACATTCAGCCAGCCTCAGGGTCATTAGAGTCTTCCTGAGTCTTAATTTCTGTGTCACCTTTGTGGTGTGGAAGGTCCTTGAGCATGGCAAGATGTCTCATACCTTCCCATGTTTCTCATTTTCCACTTGGTAAACATTTGATGGAGCAAACCCTCCCCACTCTGAGGCCACTGGTTCATCACTGCCCTACCTGCTGACTTACTGCCATTAATATGGGCATCCTCATCACTCCCAGTCCTGCCTGACTCTTCCTCTTCCTTCCCTCTGACTCAACACAGTCCAGAAGAAGATAAAATGGGGTCTACACTTTCATCTTCTTTTTCTCCACATACGTTCTTAACCTGCCAAGGCACAGAGAGGAGCATCCCCATGTGCTTCTGACCAATGAGAAAAACCACGTGCCCCCATCATTGGTATAGCCGCAACTAACTAGCTATCCAATGAACTAACTCCATTCCATTGGTCCTGACACTTTCCATGCCTCTCATCTCTTCCACATTCTCACTTCCTTTCTTGCCAAGCCTAATTCCATGCACCATCATTACAATCACTCCTGACATTTGCTTTCAACACTGTTGCTGTCTTTTCCCCCATCATGCTTGTGTGGCAAAGCCCAGGGCTATAAATAACTACTGTCCACTGCAGGTCTGACCAGAGCAACAATAGCCAGCTGGGGAACCAGCCATACTTAACGTTCATGACCACATATTATACTTGGCCCCTCGAGCAGGGAGGGGATGTCCCCTCACAGGAGGTCCTGTAAGGTCCAGGGCAAAGAGCAGATGCAGTCATTCCTTTACAGAAGGAGAGAATAAATACCTGGGAACATTAATACAATCTAGAGAGGTGGCAATAAAAATAAAAATAAACATGTCTATTAAAGATCTATTTTGAAGATAGAAAACAAAAGAAATGTAACATAAAGAAAAAGAAATAAAAAATGACTCTTAGGTTTTGAGTCTGATAATTGGGTAGATACTGGTTAGTTATCCAACTTAAAAAAAAAACTAAGGATGAAGAGGTACAGGATTGGGATGTGGACAGAAAGGTCTTTATCTCCACTGGTCAGGCTGTCTGAGTCATCTAAGGGAAGTGTTCAGAGAGGTGACTGGACATACAAGTTTGGGGTTCTGGGGAGAAGTCAGGGCTAGAGATATTAATTTGCACACAATCTGCACATATTTGGCATTTGAACATAATAGGTTCCTTTAAGGATGGAATGTAGATAAGTAGAAGCCAAGGGCTAAGATCATCAAGGCATCATGGCACACCAACATTTACAGGTCGAATGAGAAAGTTAGTGACTAAGTCAGCAAAGAAACTTGAGAATCAGTGACCAGAGAGACTGGAAAGTGGTATTATGGAAACCAGGAGGGCACTGGTTTTTGTCAAAGACTTCATACACAGCATCCTGATCCTCTCGCCTTGCTGGGTGTTCCTGCCACCATTTAATGGGGGAGTCCACCAAGAACTAGAAAGAATGATGACCACATCCAAGTTCACTCAAGAAATGTATTTCAGCACTAGTAATCAAACTGATGTCTGCTAACCTCAGAACTCCTATACCTCCCATCACATCTTATTATCTCCAGTGAGAATAAAAAGGAATGAAGGGAGGAAGGGAAAGAGAGGCAAAGGGAGGGATGAATGAATGAGTGAAAGAATCTAACAGTCAGAAAGAAAAGGTTCACGACTGGGAAATTCATCAAGCTCTATAAGCTTATACAGAAATGCACAGGGGTCTTCACTCCCCATGAAGAATGCCAACCACCATGATAGAGACACTCTTTTTTTCTTCTTTTTTTTTTTCTTAAAGATTGGTAGATTTCCCCCTATCTCATCTTTAGCATGGATGCCTATTCAGGGGTTGATAATAATTAACTTAATACCTGTCAAGTGCTTGGAGGGTAGCAGAGAACTGGGACTATACATGTCTAAAAAAAAGAGTTTTTTTCCTACATAACCACTACAGCCTTCCCCATGTCACTGTTCTTGTCATTTGGTTGGGCAAAGAAAAGGCTATCAAGTGAGTGGGACAAATTTCTCCCTCACAGACTTGACGTTTCACTTCTGGATCATTACTTCTCTATTGTCATATGCTTACAGATTTTTCTCATTTTATTTTTTCATTGCCGAGTAATTATCAGTTAGGTTTTCCTGCAAGTCCATTCTCATCAACTTTCCCCCCACCCTCTTTGGAGAGTAGATGGGAACTGCTAGTGGGAAGTTTTGGGGGACATATACTTTATGCCACTGAGCCATTAGCCTAGAAATAATCTTTTAGAAGTGCCAGGTGCAGGGATCCTAGTTTTCTTTATTCAGAAATGCTTAGCTTCAAGGGGGTCAAGGTTAATGGTTATTTCAATGAGATCATGATTGGCCCCTTGCTTTGCCCACCTAAGTCTTCTTTCATTTGTTTTTCCTGTTCAAAAGACAGATTTACAAAATACAATTTAAAAAGAAAAAAAAAAAACTCCTTAATTTTCGCCCTCCTGTGGTCCCCTGGCTCCATGTCCCTTTTCCAACCATTAACTTTACCTCCAATTTTCCAAGCACTATTTTTTCTCCACAACTGTAGCCAAGCGCTTTCTTGTCTTTTCCCTCATCTTTCCTTGGTTTGGGGCATAGTTTGTTTGTTCTCCTGACTAGCCTCCATGAAGCTATACTATTCACTTGTTCTGCGTGATCACAGGATGTTTTGCAGCTCAACTGCTCTCTTCAATGTCTGTGCTAGCCAACCAAGATGCAATGAGGAAAGTAGCTGATTTCTTTCCTATTTAAAGAACCAGAGGCTGATCAATGAACTGCCTTACTTCAATGATATGGTCCCAGCTAAGCTGCTGACACACAGAGAGCTGAATGTCTTCTTGGGTTCCTACAATGACTAGGGCTTTCAATTTTCTCAAATCTGTGGTCTTCAAGGTGATTGTGATGCTGCAACCCCATTTCTCTGGGGATAGGTGGGGGGGCATTCTTGAAATGGAATAAGATCCCTGAAGCACAGACTGATTGGAAGAAGTTCAGACATGCTTCTCAAGGAGCCAGGCCTTTGTTCTCCAGCACTGGCTGAGGCCATGTCTGCTCTCTGCAGCAACTGGTCAGTTAGTGAAATGGAAAGGTTCTGGGAAAACTCTACAAAACAGGTTGAGAACCTCAAAATGAGGAGATGCATAAGGATTATTATTGAGGAAACACATGTGTTTGTTAGGTTTACAATCACCATATAATCATAGCATTTGGTCTTCGAGTCCTTTTTTGTTGGATCCAATGGTGCTTTTTTGCTTAGCCTATATATAAATCCCTTGGATAGCACAATCTCCCCTAGGTTTAGCATATTATGCAGAAGAATTTGTCAAGATCCACAATGTCCATATTAGCTCACTGTTTTGTCCTTGACATATTAACTTCATCTGCAGAAACAGAGGTAATGGAATAGAAACTAATATTTCTCATTATCAAATGCTACCCCACACCTTCCCATTGCTCCTCTATTCTGTTTTGTCTTGAAATTTACCTGGCTCTTTCCTTGTGATTTCTTCAATCTTCCCCTCCGAACCATTCTGTCACTTTGGACACCTTTTTCTCGTGCCTTAACACTAGTAATTAATATTTGAGCCCCTGTTATATATCGGGAAATTGTCTAAAGCACTTTGCATTGCTTATTTCACAAAACAGTCTTTGAGTTAGGTTATATTATTATCTCTTATAGATAATCACAAAACAAAACAAAACACCCTGAAGCACAGAAAACAAAAACAAAAACAAAACTCATCCCAAATCACATACCTAGTAGATAGTAAAACTAGAATTCTAATCCAGGCTCTCTGACCACAGAGCCTGACCCTTAACCTACTTAGTTCAACTGGATTCCCATTCAGTCCATGAGGTCTTGATGCTTTAAGTGAAACCTAACAATTTGTAGGTGAAAATGAATTTGGTTTATGTATCTACTCTGAATAATGCCATACTGGCTTTAAGATGACTGAGATCCAAGTTAAGAGCACTTGGATCAAATTTGTTGATTGCTTCAGGTCTGGGAGTCCTTCCTACTCACATTTGAAATCTGTGTATTTTCTGGGGATATTCATGGACGTTTATTTCTGCCATCTTTTCCATCTGCTTGCCTCTTTCTTTCTTCTTTCTTTCTTCCTTTTACAGCTTTACTGAGGTGTAACTGACACATAAAAAACTGCTTATATTTAATTTATATAATTCCATGAGTTTGGACATATCCACACACCTATGAAACCATTAACATAATCATGGTAATAAACATATTCATCACTTCCAGAAGTTTCTTCATGCCCTTTTGTTTTTGCTTTGCACTTAACATGAGAGCTACATCTTAACAAATTTTTAGAAGTGCATAATACAGTATTGTTGACTATAGGCCCCTACGTTGTAGAGCAGATGTCAAGAACTTATTGATCCTTGCATAATTGAAAATTTTCCAAGTCTTGATTGGTTGTTTATTTATTTTTAATCTCCCTGGGATCTTCTAAGCTACAGAAAATATAAACAATGATTTTCAATGACATATTCAATGCAGCTATGACTCAAACTGGGCAGAATGTCACACGAAATGGAGGTGTCATGAACCCTACCTGGTTCTGGCACAGATGTTCATCTACAACTGTAAAATGAAGTCCTCCATGGGACCCCACTGCATATGAATAGCCCTTAAGGTTTTTGCTGTGCAATAATGCCAACTAGAAAAATGGACTGGTCTGTGTGTTTGGTAATTGTTATAGTAATTTCAGTGCAAGACTCCTGAGAGAGACCTGGGAATGGCAGAGAGATTCCAGGAATGGAGGGGGACTCCCTGATGGATCCGTAGAGAGAAGATTTCATTGTCTGTCCCATTTATACCATGGCAGGTGTAGAGGAGCTCTCATGGATTGGGGACATCACCATTGGAGAAAATATTTTAAAAGCATGCATTTCAGAAGGCTAGGGGAAAAATACAAATTGCTCTTAAATTATACATTAAGTAGTAGATGCTTCAAAGCTTAGATTACTATTGTTACCAACAGGCTAGCCAACAAAGATGCAAGAGGGAAAAATAACTGATTTCTTTCCTATTTAAACAAACACAGGCTGATCATTGAACACTCATCAAATATACCTTTTACTGTGCTTTCCTCTCCTCTCCCTTACTATTCTCTGAAATTCCAACTGCCACCTTTGTTCTTAGTCGTACAACCTTGCAAATAAAACAGATCCACCATCCTATCCTTTCTCCCAAAAGAATTCAGAAAATAATATTAATACAGTTTTCATTCCTAACGATCCGTTCCACACCAACCAGTAACTATTCTGGTTGCTGGAGATCCAAAGAAGAGAAGCAAAAATCAATCACTAAGAAAACACAATCCATTCAATCATGAGTTACTGAACTGCACATTCCCATTTCTCAGCTTTAAATACTCAGGCTTAAACTCTTCTTCTATGAGGAGACCCCAGATTGTCTCTGTGAGAGCAGAGCAGGCTGTGATGGTAGTTCATCAGAGTCGTTCTCCTTGTGGCTCCTCTGTGCTATGTGTGATAAGGGTAATTGCCATTACAGAAATAATGAGCAGCAACAATAACAAGTACATAGGTCTCTGCCACTAATTCCCTGTGTGGGATTTAGATGACTTTCCTCCCCATGTCTAACTCCAGAACTGGTGGGAAAACTCCATTCTGAGCATTTGGCCTTATGCGCTTAAATCAAGTCAACTTGCTGGGTCAGGTCCATTTAGCACATGTCCTTTCCTAAATGCAGATGAAGTTCACAAGTCTGGACCAGCAGAAGTGCTGCAGGGAGTACAGATGCCTGGGGGGACCCCAGGGGGAACCCCTGTGGAAGTGAAGCCATAGGGAATTCCATTAAAGTACTTTAACTTTATTTGAGTGACCCTAAATTTCAATAATCCCCAAGTTTCAGGCAGTGAGAACACAGCTCAACACACTTGGAGTGCAGGCTGATGGCACGCCTGCCGGGGAAAGTCGGCCCAGGAAGCTCAAGCAGGGGAGGCTGAGGGGTCTCCCACTCAGAGGTTCCTGCCAGTTTCCCTGGACAGAATCCTTTATGTCTTAGTGGACTGTAGATGCAAGGGACCTCAGAACTGTCAGGAAATGACTTTTTCTCTTTTGTGCAATATTGACTTTTAGAAGGTTGCTGACTTGCAGTCTTGACTTTGGTCCACAGCAGAAGACTCTGGGAGCTGAACCACTGTGAGAGCTCCAAATGGCCAAAATAGGCATCCAGGATCTGCAACTGCCTTTTTTTTTTCAAACATTGGAATCCTCGTAGTTGCTGTTTTTTAGAGACTCTACCATTCTCTGTTGCTCACACCAATCCAGATCCACCATTCGGGTTCACTCCAAGACTCCTGGTTATCTACGCACACAGGTGGCTTCCTACGGCAGCACTGCCCCCGAATTCCCCAGAGCTTAACCTCCTTTAACTCTTCTCTTCCAGTCTTACCCCCAACAGATAGCACACCTGCGTTTATGGCTTTGAATCTGTGCTGTATTTTCTGCTTCCACTGCTTCTCCCCCTAATCTTAGGCCACCAGCATTCAACTACACTTCGGGGTCTGGTTCCAGTATCACCTAAGCCTTGAACTCCTTTATCCCTGTCGCCATTGAACGATGCCTTCACCCTCATCCGAAACTCAGTGGCACATGGGTTGTATTTCTTGGGCCCCTGACCACTGTCTCATAATTAATTCAGTGTTTATACACACACCCTCTCCCGATACTATATGAGCCTCTAGGTCATAGTAATATTTATAACTCCTGTGCCTCCTCACCAGTGTCCAATACAAATTCTTTGACCAGAAAGAGTAAGAATTCAGCAACTGATGTAGGTTATTCTTTCCTGTTGCCCGTGTCCCCATACGTGGCCTAACGTGCTCTGACAAGGTGTGCTGAACCGGGGCACAAGCTAACTAATTAGTAGACACTCGACTCCTCTGTGCCGACTTTATAGCTCTGCCACGATTAATTCAATTCTAGTGGATTTCTTTTAATAGTTCCATACTTAAAAAAGAAAAGAAAGTTCATTTTCTACCCCATTCACCTTAGCTTTGTCTCTTCTTATAGGGCTGAATGAGCTCCCGAATCAGGGCCTAGTGAGTTACATACCCTGAAGGAGCAGCTCTAGGCTTCCCCCAGCTGATCTCAAAGCCAGGTCTCAGAGCCGGGAGAGTTCTGGAGCCCAGTTCTATCTCCCGTCAGCTCCCTGCAGTTAGCAGCACCCTGCTCTCCCTCATACTCATTCATTTATTCGATACATCCTTTAATCTCCACACTGTGTCTAGTGCTGTCCTGGACTCTGGGGATACAGACCATGTAATGCTTCCCTGTTCTAGTAATCCGTGCAATCCAGACCAAGAGTGGGATCGTGTTTAAAGAAATGAGGTCAATAGCCATAATGAAGCAAACGGCAACTTAACACAGGCATTTATGTGTTTGAGAAATTAAGAAGGCCCCACTCATAAACCGGTCAATGCTTCATAATACGTCCCTCTGGTTCCAGTGCCCTCTGCCCCTCCAGAATGCCCACATCCTCTCCCCAGCAGAACTCTACAAACATGCTGCCTGAATTTTCTATCTTTGTCCTTCCCCAGTCTCTTTCATAATTAATGATGCAGCTATACTTAGCCTCCCTCCCTCCTTAGGAGGAAGAAAAGGAGAAAGCAAAGGGCAAAACCACGATGTTGTAGCAGGAAGGGAAGTGCAGGCGCCCGTTTTGCACATGGAAATACGATAAAGACCTTGACGTCAACAGGCGGACTCTAGTGGAGAGATGGACACTTGGGCGTCGTCGTACCTTCCGCCCGCTGGGCTGTAATACACACCCTCTGCGCAGCGGGAGACCCGCATCTGTTAGAACCTGGTCGCACAGAAGTGACCCAGCTCACACCATGCATGCTTGTGGCTGCAGAGGCAAGATGCCCCGTCCCACCTGGTCCTTTAGGGCTTTTGTTCGGGAGGCTGAGCAGCCCCGGCTCTCTCTGGCAGCTTCACTATCAAGCAGTCTTAGAACCCTTGGCAATCATTTTTAGTTCCTGGAAACACACTTCTCTTCTCTTTTGTTACCTAATGAGTCCGGAATTGGACCAGATGCCTTGGTGTGTTCTAATCAGCACCTTCCAAAAGGCCTGGCATCCCAGGACTGACAGCATAGCCCTCTGAGCATGAGCTGACAGCACATTAGCTCGGCCCATCACCGCTGCACACGGAACCCCAGATGTAAATGTTCATTCTCTGAGTGCATGCGGATCTTTCTTCTCTGTCATATTAACTAATTAAGCACCACTTAAATTGTACTTAGCCTGGGCATTGTTTCTACCCAAGTGCATCACTTAGCCACATTACATTTCATAATCCACGTTGAAGCCCATTTGCCTAATCTTTCAGAGTTTATCCTGTGAAATGGTTCTATCTGGGTTTCTTCACATTCCCTCTATTTTAATGTCAGAGGTAAGTGTAAAAAATGTGCATATCACTTACATAACTGCTTCTATTAAAAACAAGCAAAGCAAGAAAGAAGCATAATAAAGAGAAAGTCATTATTTGGGGCAACCAAACTTCACAAAACCAGTCCGGGGTGCTCTTGTTTATTTTTGTTTGTATTGTTTGGCATCATGTTTTTAAATTATTTTGGCCCTAAGCCTGTGAAGGAAAAGGAAATGGAGACACTGAGAATTCTTAAAATGCCCATGGTAAAAATGTTAGTAGCTGGGGCGCCTGGGTAGGCTCAGTCGGTTAAGCTGCTGCCTTCGGCTCTGGTCATGATCCCAGGGTTCTGGAATTGAGTCCCGCATCGGGCTCTCTGCTCAGCAGGGAGCCTGCTTCCCCCTCTCTCTCTGCCTGCCTCTCTGCCTACTTGTGATCTCTGTCTGTCAAATAAATAAATAAAATCTTTAAAAAAAAATGTTAGTAGCTCAGAACAGTATAAAGACCAGAGGCTTTGGAGACAGGTTGAGGGGAAGGAGGGTGGATCTGAGCTCAGACACTGTCGAGCTCCGGCTAGATCCTTGCAGAAGTGGTTTCTCTTGAGGGTCCGTTCCCTCCTGTGCAAGACAGAGGAAGTAAGATTGTCCTTGCAAAGGCTGTGTAAAGGGACCAAACAAAAGCATCTAAGACATCCAGCCCCTAGAGCGCTGCTATGTTGATGTGACTGTTGACAAGGACAATGATGTTTTGGGCATCACATTATTGTTCTCTATCTTCTAAACCAGGCGAGGACAATGTTTTTCTTTAAAGCCCCAGATAATAAATAGTTAGACTTGGTGGGTTACCAGGCCACACATTCTGCCACCGTAGCAGGAAAGCAGCCCTCGGGAACAGACAAGTGAATGAGGACAGCCTGTAGGCTGTTCAAAGCAAATAGTCTGCAGGACTGACTGGTGGGCCATAGTTTGCTGTCTTCTGTTCTATGCTACCAGCTATTAATTCAGTCAGAAAGTCTTTATCTGAGTGCTTGCGATGGACAAGCAACCAG
Organism: Lontra canadensis; assembly: GCF_010015895.1. NCBI lineage: Eukaryota > Metazoa > Chordata > Mammalia > Carnivora > Mustelidae > Lontra > Lontra canadensis. The sequence continues at coordinate 95,783 of NW_022631258.1, read as the reverse complement.
AACTGGACTAGGAATGCTAAGGGCTTACAACTCAGGGAAGAGAGCAATAAGGAAGAGAGGGAAAAAATCTGGTGTGTATGGGGTCTACCGACCTTCTTGGGACAGGAGGCAGAGAACAAGCAAGCACACGAGGAAGTAAATGAGAAAAGTCTTCGACAGTGAAGACTACATAGGAATTATTAACGGGGGAGGGGCAGATGGCTACAGGAGGCTTCTTGCCCTATGTCAGCTCTGTCTCAGTACTCAGTACCCAGAGTCCTCCAGAAGCCATTTCCTAAAAAGCTTTCACTGATCCTGTTGGGGCTTTTATCTTAGGGCTCTGGCAAAGCTTTTCAAGTTTTCAAGTTTCTTGTTTCCAAAGAACCAAGCTGGGCTCTTCAGGGCTGACCTCCTGAACAGGTGTTTACAGAGAGGTGAAAATACTTGAAACGTAATATAAGGCACCAATGGCTCAAGGACACAGTAGAGCTTAGACCTCAATATTGCCCAGAGTCTCGACTGGATATTGAAGTGGCGCCCTCCTCAAACTCGCTCGGGTCCCGTGTGATTAGGAAAAGCCATCTGGTCATAAGGGGTCTGGAACTAAGTGAGAAATATCACATGGATGCCGGGTCCACGTCAGGCCCTGAGCTGCACTCTGTAAAAACCATCTAATTTGCTCTTCTCAAGAGTCCCGGAAGGTAACTATTATGATCTTTATTTTAGAGATGAGAAAATTGAAGTTCAGGAAGGTTGTGACTTATCACAAAGCCAGTAATTGACGGTGCCAATATGTGACCTCAAATTTGTCTCTAAAGCTCTCCACTTCCGGCATGTGGTGCTCTTCTAGCCATTCCAAAAAACTGTTGTTTCTTTCTGTATCTTCAAACTCTTAGTACACATTGTCTGTTGCCTCTGGACTATTTGCTCATAAACACACCTGAAAGTAATGCCTATGCTTCCCTATGCTTAACACTGATAAGGAATGTTGCCAGGTGGCTTTAAAAAAAAAAAAAAAAAGTCAGTTGCACTGAATTTACTTGTTTCTTCTTCTATCTATTGCAATGGCAATTTAATTTTAAAAAGTAATCAAATGTGTTTGACATGATTTATTTTCATAAATCTGTGCTGTCTCGCACCAATTAAATTGCACTCTTCCAAACGTAATGCTGAGCGGAGCCTTAAGTATCAGCTAAAATTATCCTCCCATTGGAAATAATAGAACTACCTTGGTCCACAGTCCTTCATTCTTTACTTAAAGAAATAACAGGATGTTATTTTCAGTTTTTCATTCATTCATTATGTCTCCCAATTCACTCCTAAAATAGATGTAATGAGTGTTACAAAGTGAAACAATGGCTTCTCTAATCAGGTGTGTCACCCCAAGATGAAACCCATCAATATGGGGTGATCCTTTCCAAACAGTAATGCATCTGTAGGATTGGCTGGTTCCTATTTTCTCTTTACGTTGAGCAAATGCATTGCTCCCGTAAGGGAAGATGAGTATGATGAAAAGTGATTGTACACAGCATTTCTATTCACGAATACCTTTGCTGTAGGACATTGCCTCCAGGTTTTTTGTTTGTTTGCTTGCTTTTTATTTTTCCCCCATGCAAAGCCAGGATAGTAATCTGGCTATGTTTTAGAACCAGTTATGAATATTTGTCATCTGTGAATCAGGGAAAAGTTGGAGAAATAAGAGATGTAGAGTATGAGTGAAAGAGTAACCAGAGAACCAGGTTCTCGACACAGTGATTTCCAATGGCCACAAATAGCAATTAGGAGACTTTTTTGGCATTTGCTGTGAGCCAGGTTCTGTGGTGGCTTTACATAAGGATACTATTCCTGAGAAAGTCAAGTAACTTCCTACGGAAATAAAATGAGGAAGTGGATGAAGATAAGATTCAAGCTCAGTCCATATGGCTTCTATCCCACCACACTGTTTCCTCTACATTAGATAGCCAGCCTGTTCATAGTCCCTGGACGGTATGGGTGGTGAACAAAAATGAGACTGTGCTGGATATTCTTTGTTTTTCTGAGCGCATGGAAGTAGTATCATCGTGCATTCAATAAAATGGTCTACCATTTATTGAGTGCTTTGTACCTTTGAAGCATTAGACTTAGTTATGAAATCCACTAAAGAAGAAGAATGGAGAAGTAGTCCTCCCTTATCTGCAGGGGATCCCCAGTGATGCCTGAAACTGGGGAGAGTACTGAACCCTATATTTTTGTCCTATATGTACATACCTATGATATAGTATAACTTAAAACTTGGGCACAGTAAGACATTAACAAATATCTTACTGTGATGCAAAATATAACAAAATTATATTATAAATCATAAATTTATAATTATAAATTATATTATAAAATATAACAAAATATCTTACTGTGATGCAATCATCCTTCTTTTGACAATGTGAGATGATAAGAGGTCTTTGTGATGAGATAAAGTTGAGGTGAATAATGGAATCATTATGATCTATCATTAGGCTACTTACCATGGACCTTCTGTTGATGTGTCAGAAGAAGGATCATCTGCTTTCAGCCGGAGGTTGACTGAGGGTAACTGAAACCATGGAAAGCAAAACCATGGATAAGGTGGTCTACTGTCCATTCTTATCCGATGCCATTTCAGTTTCCACAAAGCCTAAATTATAGTAAGTGATAAGGAACTACTACTTGTTTGGTAGATTTGTAGCTATTAGATATTTGAACCATGCATTCAAGGAGTTTCTGTTTTCTTTCTCTTTTTCTTTTTTTTGAGGGGGCAGGGCTTGGTGGGGAGGTCCTTGTAAACTATGGAAGAATATGTAACCAGATAGTAAAAAAGTAATACATGGCAAACCCCCCACCCCCTGCACATAGACAAGCAAACAAACAAAAAACCCTTAAAACTGGAAGAGTTCCAAGAAGAGAATCAATATAGATGGACATAGGAAAAAATTAATACCAATTGTTTAGCCTCAGATGATAAGAAGAATTTTTTGTGTGTAGATAGGAGAGGAAAGTCTTTTCCAAGAGAGGAAATGCCACAGATAAGATCACAAAGACGATATTGAATGTGGTATGTTCTTGGTAGAGTGTGTTAAATGGGGAATGTGCATATGCGTTTCCAAGCAGTAACATATTTTAATTAAGTGGGCTCAGTTTTTGAACATATCTTTAAAGACTGGTTAAAGATTTGGGGCTTTTCCTACCAACACTTAGAGGTGCATCAAATGAGCTTAAGTGGTGAAGGCCAAGTAACAAAATGTATACTCTAGGACTTGATGAGTTTACAAAATTAACAAGAGTGCTGGAGAACTGTAGGAAGATGCTGGGAACCTAAACAAAGAGGGCCTGGCCTTGGGTGAAAATGTTGGTGCTAGCATGGAAGAAACATAGTCTTCAATAGAGCAGGTCTCAAATCCTATTTCTTTCTATTTACTTCCTTACTACCTATTTCTTTCCTATTTACTTCTGAGTGCTTGGAGAAAATAATTTAACCTCTTAGAAAATTAAAGCCCTCATTTGTAATAAAACCTCATTACAGGTTTTTTTTTTGGAGGATTTATTTAAGTCTGGTACCATATATAACAGCTCTGATTTTGGAATATTATAATTAATCTATGCCTTAGCTCCAACTACCATAACAAGTATCATACACCAGATGGTTTAAACACCAGAAATTTATTTTCTCACAGTTCTAGAGGTCTGAAAGCTCAAGATCAAAGTCTACCAGGGCTCCACTTCTAACGCAGGCTCCCTTTCTGGTTTGCAGATAGCTGCCTTTCCATTGTGTTCTCACATGGCCTTGCCTAGGTGTTTGCACATGGAAAGGGAACAAGCTCTCTGGTGTTCCTTTGTAGAGGAACACTAATCCTATTGGATTGGGACCCTACCCTTATGACCTATTCAACCTTAATAAGTTCCTTAAAGGCCCCATTTTCAAATACAATCACAAGAGGGGTTATGACTTCAATATACAAATTCAGCATAGAAGGACACAATTCAGTCCATGCTGGTCTACACGTGTTAATGGCCATTCCATTAAGAGGATTAGCATGGAGAATATTAAGAAGGGAACTGGCAATACATAGTTACTAACTGGGAAAAAGAAAACGAAGACAAAGGACAAATTAAATGGAAGGTCAAAGTTTTGAGCCTGAGTGGTTCCAGGAATTGTGGCCAATGTTCCACTAATGCCTTCCATCTTCATCTATTTATTCCTTCCCCAACTTCAAATTCCAAAGGAAGAGTCATTCATGGTCTAATCAAGGATGACTCTTCAAAACCATAGCTCCTCATCTGCATTTAAGGAAAAAAATAAAAACACCTTCAATTTTGCTTCTATTTCGAGAAAAATTTTCAGAGGATTTCATGATATTCTTTCTGGTGGTATCTGTCATGGAAGAAGTTCAACATGGCCTTATTCAATGTTGGCCCAATATTTTATATAGAAAGTCTAGAAAAGAGTTTTTCATCAAACTCTGGGGACTTTCTTTTTATTAATGAGGTTGCTGTAAATTCCATCCATTTGGTTTTGTCTCTTTACCAAATTATGGGAAAAGGGCATGTCGCATTTGTACAGTGAATCATGTTTAGAGCCCACAAAGGTGTGGGGGGTGTGTGTGTGTGTGTGTGCGTGCGTGCATGTGCTTTGTTTAATGATTCCTCTACACAGAACAGGTAGAAGAGGGAGAACAGAACTACGCATTTCATGGAAACGTATTCTTTCCTCTTTGCTGGACTGGAAAGTGATACTTCTGGAGATGCTGCCAACTGATTAAGCGGGAGTCATGCCCACATGACTACTGAGAAAAAAGGAACTTACTGTGTATTTGTATTTGTTTTTATTTCTGTATTTCAATTCACTGGTTGGAGTGGATCTTTATTCTCTATTATGGTTTTGTGCACCGATATAAAGGTGATATGGTGTTGCCAGCAGAAACATGGAGTGGGGAAGGAGAAAAAGGAACCTCTGTATGTCAGGTACCTGGCACATGAAGTGCTCTGTTAGGCTACAGCAGGTAGACCAGATGGACACATAGAGATTTACAGCTCAGGGAGAGAAGGCTGTAGTCATAGTCCTCGGTTCCTGCCCTGTTGTCATCACTGGTGCATGCAAGCTCCCTCTATTTTGCGTCTACTCATTTATCCCTTTGAATACCTTCTTCACTCCTATCCTTTTTTTTTTTTAATTCTCCATGGGAAAATACGTAATTTTACAGATCAACTAACTGAAGTTAAGAAAAGTCAAGTAAACTAAATAGATTTTTCTAATATCCCACAACAAATTAGTGCCAGTGCCTAGATTTGCACTGGGGCTTGTTGGAATGCTTCTATTGAATAGACTTATTATGTGAAATCCTCACAGATTAGAATGAAATATACTAGAAAAATTTGGAGCAATGAGATGAGTTCATCTCACAAGGAGAAAAGTCTGGTGTTGGGATGCCAGGTTGGGCAGGGGGAGGTTTGGCAAGAATGTTAACTACCAATGGGGACCATATGTTGAAGTTGTTATGACCCTTGATTATAGAATAAATTATGAATCTTAATAAATTGTGATTAATTGCATTATAGTAAGTTTCACAGAACAAACTTAAAGCTTTCCTGAAGAGGATGTTCTCTAGGAGATGAGCATGGGGTAAAGGGAGGGAATTAACAATGATTATCATAAGCAGTGATTATCATAAATAAGAATGATAATCATTCTTATTTAAGAATCTAAAGGTTTATATTCTACCCCCCCAAAATTAACAGCCCAGTCATAAGAATCTAAGTTCTTCCTCTCTGATTATTAAATAAGGCACTTCCCAGCCTTTTTTTTTCCTTTATGAACTCATTTCATAATCAATCATACACAGTTTTGTAAAATTCTCAAGATTTCCCAAAATATTTTGCAATTTGTTATTGTGACAATAAAAAGTGGTCTGAGGTAAAAGCAATATTTTATATTTGCTCAGTGAAGTATGATACACCATAATAGAAAGTTAATTTATCCTACCTTCAAGAATATTCATACAATATAGACAAATTTTACTTTTTCCATTTAATAACTGATGTGCATTATTTAATACTTAATTTTAGGCTGAAATTAAACCATGAAATTAAACATTGCTTTGCAGACCTAATGTGTGGAATTACTGCATTTCCTATTTAGAAAACATTTTGTTTATTTTTAAATTTGTTTCTAGAAGATGAGATAGGAGAGATGTGTCCAGCATTCTACCTACAAACACCTCACATATAACACGTTATTTGTGAGGAGAGTGTTTATTCCCCCCAAATGAAAATCAAATTGTATATAATCACTACTAAATTTTTTCTTTTTAACATTGGTTTTCAAAGCACTAGAGACACCTTGATGTGCTCTATGAGAATTTTGATCAGATAAATGCATCTTAAAGATCAGTGAAAATGAATGCACATCAGTGCGCCTTATGCCTCCTGTCTTCAACCAGCAGCATGTTGTGAGTGTAAATCAAACAATACAGGACTCAGAATAAAACAACTTAAAGTCGTGCAATGCTTCCATCCCCATAACGACTAGCAGTGTTCAACTCAGGGATAAACTGAATGGCTGGGTCATGTAAACCAAAACAAATGATGAACACATCAAACAGTATTTCAGTCCCTGTATATGGAGAGCTTACCATGCACAGAACACTTTACATGGACAATCTAGTTTGATTTTTCACAACTACTCAATGAGTCTGGAACCTTGATTACTCACATCCAGCATGTGAGAAAACTCATAAAGTACTAGTCACTGAGTGCCTACTGTATGGCACTCTTCTAAGCTCTTTAAATACATTTCATCAGCTAATCCCTTAAGCAGCTTTATGAATGAGATGCTACTATCATTCCCATTGTATGGATAAGGAAATTGAGATTTAGCATAAAAAGCTCATCTAAAATCAAATGATATGCTGATAAAAAGAGCCAGAGTTAAACTCAGGTCACCTGACTTCAGGGTTCAAGTTCTTGCCACCATGCTATGCTCACTGGAGGCAGAACCAGTATTCAAACCAAGTTTATCCAGTCCTGTTTATCTATCTATCTATCTACCTATCTCACATGTTCTGATGAGCACTGAGTGTTACACACAACTAATAAATCACTGAACACTACATCAAAAACTAATGATGTACTATATGCTGGCTAACTGAACATAATTAAAAAAATACAAGAAAAGAAACAAAAGCGCTACAACCACTTGTCATAGGGTCACCTTATCAGCATACTATATCTATAAATGCTGATCCCCTGTCACCACTTTACCCAGGTTACAAGAGCCATCTGACGTTTCTCCTTGAAACACCTCCTTCTGTTGGCTCTTAGGACACTACAATCAACCTGCTCTTCCTCCAAAGGCCTGGCCATAAATTCTCACTCTACTTTGGTAATTTCTTCTTATCTCTCAGTCCTTGGACAACCTCCCCCCCCATCTATACTTGCTTCTTTGAATGCATATTTTTAATCACAGAGATCATAGTCCAGATCCTGGAGGTTGATGTGATCACCCCAGCAGAATAGGCAGAAAAAAAGAAGAAAAGAAAGAAAGAAAGAAAGAAAGAAAGAAAGAAAGAGAGAGAAAAGAAAAGAAAAGGAAAGAAAAGAAAGCTAAGGAACTCCTTGAAACACCAGCAATGAAGGAGAGCAAATAATTGTTTTGCGTGAGCATGTGTGTGTTTGGGTACGAATGCACCTGACATCTATGTGAGCAGATACGTTCATTAGCTTGACTACAGTAATCATTTCCCTATGTAAATATCCATCAAATCATCACGTTGTACACCTGAAATATAGACCATTTTTATTTTAAAAATAAAGTAAGAGCAAATGAGTGATACTAGGGAATATTCAGACTGTTAGGAGGAGAGCCAGAGGAGAGGAAAGAATAGTAAAATGTGGGAGAAAATAAAGGGATAAGAGAGTTTGAAAGCAGAGGAAGCCCGGAGCTGCTGTATTTGATATGAAGAGGAAAGTATACTGAGGGTATAAAAGGGGAAAATGGATTTGGTGCGGTGCACTCTCCCTGCTGAAAGCCATTTCAGCGAAGTGATGGTAGCGTGAGGTAAGAGGTTTATGGCAAAGGAGAAAGTGGAGTTCATGATAAAGAGGAGAAGAGGGAAATAAATGGCAATTAAAACATGTAGACACCTTCATTCATCTCATCCATTCAGTATTTATTGAGCACCTATTATTTGTGTAAAAATTATTTAAGAAATCAAATGCATGACATTGAACAAAACAGGAAGACAAACCCTGTCCACCTACAGTTCCATTCTGATGGACTTGACAGAGGTAAATACATTTTTTTAACCTATAGGGAATGATTATATGTGTAATACATATGGCCTCTTAGTACCTTTATCATACTAATTTCATATCTATCCTCCCTTATTTACTACAATTTATGTTTTCTTTTTTTAAGACTTTAGTTATTTATTTATGAGAGAAAGAGTTAAAGAGAGAGCACAAGTTGGGGAGGGGGGAGGAGCAGAGGGAGAAGCAGACTCCCCCAGGACCCTGAAATCATGACCTGAGCCAAAGACAAGAGCTTAACTGACTGAGCCACCCAGGTGCCCCTATAATTACAGTTTCCGAAATAAAAACAAAAAATCCTCACTTTTTTCACTTCTATATCTCCTGCCTGTACCCTTTGATATTTGAATTTGTTTAATATAAGCTATGGATTGCAAGAAGGTATGGTAGGATCATTTGGTGATCATTTTTGTGGCAGACCAAAACAGAATGAGGAGAGTGGGAAGGAGAGAAGAGGACACATGTATTGTAGCATGCTACTTTGTTCTCCCAATCTGCTCTCCTTCCCTCTCTCGTCTTTGGACCACTCATGAGACAAGATCAGTTTCAACCCTTGAGTCTAAGGCGCTTGCTGTTTTCACAGCCTAATCTCAGTTTACCCAGGGTCCCAACAACATGTGTCTTACTTACTAGCGCACACTCAACACAATTCCTCTTGGTCATTTATAACAACAGACAGGATTCCCACCCTATTTAGAAGGACTTTCAGAAATTCTACAACTCGTGGTTCACATACTCTGATTGTATGAGCACACAATCAGTATCATGATTTATTTCCCTACCCGTCACTTCTTCCCAGTACAACCTCTCAACACACATACACACACATGCACATGCACACACACACACGTGCACACACACCCATGCACATATTTTGCTCTTTAAGCGCCAAATATGAAAAACGTATCTTCTCTTTTCCCCTTCTCAGCAATAATACTCCACTTCTTTGCTTTATAAAGTGTGTGCAGGCTGAAATCCTTCCAGCAGAATGTCATCATTTGCTTTTCAAGGCAGGCACAAAATTAAAAAGCATTGTGGGTAATGGAATGCAAATCACGCGAGGCTGACACCTTCTTAACAAAGTTAAAGTGTTAATACGCACCTGGAATTTTGGGGGTAGTGAGCATGGGGTCAGTTGTGGAGGAGCCCTTCCAGCACCTTATTGCCCTATTGGCGGGGAAAGGTGGTCCCTTAGATTCACAGCTTCCATGTGATTCCTAACCTGTAGACTCTGTTTGTCTGTTGGGACTATATGTGAAGGCTGATACACACCATCTCAAACACCAATGTTTTCAGTTGGCTACACTGATTTAACATAAACTTGAATCTGAAGTTTGGTGACATCAAGTGACATCATGTTTCTTGGTAATGAACTAAACCTCATACAGAAATTTCTCTGGAAACAAAGTGGCATGAGAGAAGGAAAAGTTGGAGTACTTGAGGCAAGAGAATGGAATGTCTAGGCAACAAAAAGCCTTGCCTGTACCCTTGGCATGTCATTTGTTTTATCTTTGTCCTCATTTCCCCCAGCTGAAAACTGCACTTTCTGATTATATCTTCAAGAGTGTTAATGCCAAATGCTTACATTTTTCCTAAAGGAAGGCTCTAGAGGTTGCTTAAATTATTCCTCATCAACATAAAGATCACTTCAAGATATGTAGATGTGTATTGGTCCAAATTGCTAAAAAAGTAATATGCACACCTAACACCTAGATCTTGGTTTTTAAATACCATTTCCATAAAAAGGACCAGGAATCCTTGGGAAAATGGGTGATTCCAGCGATGAATCATGGAAAGTACAAGACAAACTTAGAGCATACTGCTGTGCCCTAACATAAAGACAGGTTCAAACAATGATGGTATATGTCAAAAGGATACAGGAGTCAATGTGAAGGAATCCCCCACTATCTAATCTGGGACAATTTGAGCATCAAAATAAATAATGAGGGGCAGCTGAGTGGCTTAGTTGGATATGCATCTTGGTTTTGGCTCAGGTCACGATCTCATGGGTGGTAAGATCGCACTCAATGGGAAGTCTGCTTGAAGATCCTCTCCCTCTCCCGACTAGCCCTCTCTCTGTCTCTCTCTCTCTCTCTCTCAAATAAATAAATAAATCTTTAAAAATAAATAAATACTATATGTTAGCTAACTGAACATAATAATAAAAAATAAAAATAAATAAATAAATGGTGATAGTAATTGATTAGAACTCATTGAAGAAACAGTAATCCATGAATCCAGAGAGGTAGATGAATGAATGAATGAACAGAATGAATGAAGGAGTAAATGGGAAGGAAAACCTCTTCCTTACAGCAGAATGCCAACTAATAAATGTGGAGGGAATAATGGAATTGGCAAATAACCATTTGGCTTCTGCCATAATAATTACTTCAGTCAGAAATACATTAATAGATGCTAAAACTGGTGGGTGAATGTTTGATGAAAAGTGGAACATTTCTTGGTCTCAGGGAATCTTCCCACAAGATACCTTGAATTGAAAAGGGAAAATAGTAACTTTGTAGAAACTTGGTAGATATCACCTTAAACAAGTGATCAAAGTTAACACCGCCAGTAATGGGACAAATACGCATCACCTCCCTCTTGATCGGAAGCACTGAGAAAGACGAAACCAGTTCTGTGGTATTCTTGCCAAAAGCACATAGCCTAAATTTAATCATGTGAAGACATCAGGCAAACCCAGATTGAGAGACATTTTCCAAAATAACTGGCCTGAAATCTTTTTTAAAAATGTAAAGGTCATAGATAGATTTTATTTAGTTGAGGAATGTTCCCTCTATCCCTATACTTTGAATCATTTTAATCAGGAATGGACACTGTATCTTGTCAAATGCTTTTTCTTCATCAATTGAAAGGACCATGCGGTTCTTCTCTCTTCTCCTACTGATTTGTTTTATCACATTGATTGATTTGCAAATGTTGAATCACCCTTGCATCCCATAGATAAATCCCACCTGGTCATGGCAGATAATCTTTCTAATATACTGTTGGATCCTATTAGCTAGGATCTTGTTTAGAATCTTTACAGTGAACATCAGCCTCAATGGGGAAAAACTGTCAGCCTTCCCTTTGAGATCAGGAACACAACAAGGATGTCCACTCTCACCACTATTGTTCAACATAGTACTAGAAGTCCTAGCAACAGCAATCAGACAACAAAAAGAAATAAAAGGTATTCAAATTGGCAAAGAAGTCAAACTCTCTCTCTTCACAGATGACATGATAATTTATATGGAAAACCCAAAGGCTCCACCCCCAAACTACCAGAACTCATACAGCAATTTAGGAATGTGGCAGGATACAAAATCAATGTACAGAAATCAGTTGCTTTCTTATACACTAACTATGAAAATATGAAAAGGGAAATTAGAGAATCGATTCAATTTACTATAGCACCAAGAACCATAAGATACCTGGGAATAAACCCAACCAAAGAGGTAAAGGATCTGTACTCGAGGAACTACAGAACACTCATAAAAGAAACTGAAGAAGACACAAAAAGATGGAAAAGCATTCCATGCTCATGGATCGGAAGAATAAACATTGTTACAATGTCTATATTGCCTAGAGCAATTTATACTTTCAATGCCATCCCGATCAAAATTCCACCAGCATTTCTCAAAGAGCTGGACCAAATCCTAAAATTTGTATGGAGTAAGAAGAGACCCCGAATTACTAAGGAAATGTTGAAAAAGAAAAACAAAACTGGGGGGCATCATATTGCCTGATTTCAAGCTTTACTACAAAGCTGTGATCACCAAGACAGCATGGTACTGGCACAAAAACAGATACATAGACCAGTGGAATAGAGTAGAGAGCTCAGATATGCACTCAACTCTATGGTCAAATAATCTTTGACAAAGCAGGAAAAAAAAAACACAGTGGAAAAAAAGACGGTCTCTTCAATAAATAGTGCTGGGGAAAATGGACAGCTATGTGTAGAAGAATGAAACTCGACCATTCTCTTATACCGAACACAAGGATAAACTCGAAATGAATAAAAGACCTCAATGTGAGGCAAGAATCTATCAAAATCCTAGAGGAGAACATAGGCAATAACCTCCTTGACATCGGCCACACCAATTTCTTTCGAGATATGTCTCCAAATGCAAAGGAAACACAAGTGAAAATGAACTTTTGGGACTTCATCAAGATCAAAAGCTTCTGCACAGCAAAGGAAACAGTCAACAAAACCAAGAGGCAACCCACAGAATGGGAGAAGATATTCTCAAATGACTGTACAGACAAAGGGCTGATATCCAAGATCTATCAAGAACTCCTCAAACTCAACATACACAAAACAGATAATCACATCAAAAAATGGGCAGAAGACATGAACAGAAACTTCTCCAAAGAAGACATACAAATGGCTAACAGACACATGAAAAAATGTTCATCAGGGGCGCCTGGGTGGCTCAGTGGGTTAAGCCGCTGCCTTCAGCTCGGGTCATGATCTCAGGGTCCTGGGATCGAGCCCCGCATCGGGCTCTCTGCTCAGCAGGGAGCCTGCTTCCTCCTCTCTCTCTGCCTGCCTCTCTGCCTGCTTTGTGATCTCTGTCAAATAAATAAATAAAATCTTTAAAAAAAAATGTTCATCATTATTAGCCATCAGGGAGATTCAAATCGAAACCACATTGAGATACCACCTTACAACAGTTAGAATGGCCAAAATCAACAAGACAGTAAACAACAAGTGTTGGAGAGGATGTGGAGAAAAGGGAACCTTCTTACACTGTTGGTGGGAATGCAAGTTGGTGTAGCCACTTTGGAAAACAGTGTGGAGATTCCTTAAGAAATTAATAACAGAGTTATCCTATGACCCTGTGATTGCACTACTGGGTATTTACCCCAAAGATACAAATGTGGTGAAAAGAAGGGCCATCTCTACCCCAATGTTCATAGCAGCAATGGCCATAGTCGCCAAACTGTGGAAAGAACCAAGATGCCCTTCAACGGACAAATGGATAAAGAAGAATATGGTCCATATATACAATGGAGTATTATGCCCCCATCAGAAAGACGAATACCCAACTTTTGTATCAATATGGACGGGACTGGAAGACATTATGCTGAGTGAAATACGTCAAGCAGAGAGAGTCAATTATCATATGGTTTTGCTTATTTGTGGACCATAAGGAACAACAAAGAGGACATTGGGAGATGGAAAGAAGTGAATTAGGGGAAATCGGAGGGGGAGACAAACCATGAGAGACTATGGACTTTGAGAAACAAACTGAGGGTTTTGGAGGGGAGGGGGGTGGAGGGTTGGGTGAGCCTGCTGGTGGGTATTATGGAGGGCATGTATTATATGGAGCACTGGGTGTGGTGCATAAACAATGAATTTTGGAACACTGAAAAATATATAAAATTTAAAAAAAATATAAAGGTCATAAAATGTAAAGTAACATCAAGGAACTATTCTAGATTAAAGAAGACCCAGGAGATTTAACAACTAATGAAAGTTGTGATTCTGACTTGGATCCTATGCCCAACTTTTTTGTTTTTGTTTGTTTGTTGTTTGTTTGTTCTTCTGCTATAAAGGGCACTACTGAAGAAATTAAAATTTTGCCTAAGATCTAAAGATTATTTTTTATAGTACTGATTACCATTGATCTTTATAATTATACTGTGATTATATATAAGAATACCCTTGTTTTTAGGAAATGCATATTTACATACGTAAGGGTGAGGCTGTATTATGTCTACAATTTATACTCCAATACCTCAGAAAAAAATAATAGTGTATGTCTGTGTGTGTGTGTGTGTGTGTGTGTGTGTGTGTGTGTGTGGTGAGAGGGTGAAGAGAGAAAGAAAATATGATAAAATAATATTTGAAGAACCTCAATGAAGATATATGGATACCTGTGCAACTTCTTTTTTGTAAGGCTAAAATTACTTAAAGATAAAAGTTTAATACATTAAAAAGTTAAAAAAAAAAGATAGGTATGTTACCTCAGATTGACAATACTTAATCATCCTGGTCTTAAAGATTCTATTTTTTTTACCTCAACTTTATTATTTTAAAAAAAAAGTTTTAAAAACCAAGATTCTGTCTCATCTTACTAAAAGGAGTCCACAGAAGTCTAAATTATATATACAACAACACAAACATATTCAATAAATCTATAATTTGTCCAGCACTGATCTGTCTATAACCTTCACAATGTGCCTTCAAGGTCCATTTCACTAATGGCACAAGTTCCCAGAATGGCATTTCAGGGCTTGCCCAGAATCCTTGGCTCAATTTCCTCTTGCTTATTTTAGACATCCCATAGAAACTAATAGCAATAGATAAAGGGCATGCTGTAGAACAATAGGACTGAGCTTCCTTGCCTAATAAGTTCTGATGAGTTACTCCTGTCAGTCTCTTTTTGAAAACTATGATAAGTACTACGTATGACATAAATCTCAGTAAGGAGGAGAGGCAATATAACAATATATTTTTCTCCTTCTATAGATTATCTTCCCTAAAGATCATCATTGGAAACCCTGGGGAGTTGAGGGGGAAGTAGCATGTTACAAGGGAAAGAACATGAAGTGTGAGGTCACACACACTTTAAATGTTGGGAAATTATTTAACCACATTGAACCATAATATACTTATCTATAAAATCATGAAAACTAATTGGTTTAAGGATGGGATATTTCAAAGAATAAGTAAGCTGAAATGTGGAATGTGCTATATATTCTCCATCTCCCCTCCCACCACTACCCAGAACTGTTCTTCATTTTTCTCCATCCTACTTTGTGTCCTAGAAAGCTGACTTCAAGAACTGTGTCAACTGAGACTCCTTATGTTGGGCTACTGGTTGGGTTGAGACATTATCTAGAGGCATTATCTGGAGGTTGGGAGTTCGTAAGAGAAAGAGGTGTGGTACTGATTCCTCCATTTCCCCACTCTCTGACAGTGGCCACATGATTCTGTCTGAGCAGTTCCTGATGGACAGCCTTTCTTCTGCAGATATAGCTCTCACAGGTTAGGGCAACTCTTCCATGGCTCTACCACTCTACTTCATGAACATGATACTATCTTCCCACTACTGCTCTTCCCAGAGCGTATCCCCATCCTTTATTGCTTGCCTTAGTCTTGCCTTTGTGAATAGTCTCTTTATTGAAATCTCCTCACTTATGCCTATGCCATGTGCCAGCTCTTTGCTACTAGCATACAGACTGGTTCAAGAATGATCTTGGCACTCAAAGGAGGTCAGTTTCACAACCCTTACTACTTCTGCCTGGGCTGTAGTCAAGTTTAAGAGACCTCATACCAAGGGAGGAGAAGGATCTCCAATTGCTTTTTGACATTAGAAGGAGATTTCAGTTAGGATACTTCAACTCTTAAATAACAAAACTCTTTATTCTTGTGTTCATACTTAATGTACTATTTATTAAGGATTAGTAATAATGTTCCTTAATATGTTCTACAATAGCCCCAGGCAAAAGGTGGGGGAAGGAAAGGATGAAATAGGTTTTATAGTAAAACTCTATGATTATCGACCTTTTAAAGGGATTTCATGTCTATGATCTTATGTTTCCTTAGCTTTTACTTCAGTAGATTATATAATGCCTGAAACCCACCTCAATTTGCTCCTTGTTCCTGGCATTTTCCCTCTTTTGCATCAAACATCTGGGAGCATTTTATAAGGCTTTCCTGTAATCTGCCAAACTATGCACACATGTGTCTTTTAGAAGCCTAATTTTCTCCTCCCAGTAATTGGTCAATGCAGAGAAACAAAGTATCATTTTATTTTACATAATGGAGCTATGTAAAATGATTCACTAATTCAGTGCTGAAAAATAATAATCACAACTTGGAAGATTTAAAAACACATGTGAGAAGATAGCACCCAGGGAAATCTAGGCTCTTAGCGCGTACACAAGCTCACTCTTGCCCCCTGCAGTCTGCTGAGGAACAAAGGAGTGTTTTGTAATTAGCCTTGTGTTTTGCTTGCAAACTTTAGCTGAAATTTCATTTGCCTTACAAGGAGCTGTCAGTACCTCCAGGAATACACCACACAACAGTATTATTTAGAAACAGTTTTGCTTCCACATCACGTAACAAATATGTCTTTGTTCTTCCTTTGTCTCCATTTCTTGTTAATAAAGAAAATCATCTAGAAAAAAATGCAACCTACAACTTAATATGGATTACTGTTCTGTATGTCTTACAATTTGCAATAAATGTCTGTGTAAAAGAAAGATACAGCAATAGATAATGTTTTTCCCTGGATAATAATACAATTTTCAAAAATAGAATGCCTAAGTAAATAAATTGAGCAAGCTTACCTTATCGCCTGCAGTTTCATTTTACTAATGAGATTGCTAAGGAAACTTCCCTTCAAGAGCCCTACAATTCAGCACCCATGCCGGTGGACAGTACCGTTTCAGCAAAACCACCCCACTGAATGAAAACTGAGGAACAAAGAATGATTTTCCGTGGTGATTAAGATCTCCATATACCAGAGTCTTCCATGTACCCTCCCTAAACTGTGCTACAAACTACTCTTCTCTAGCTTAAAACAACAAACACACAAACACTTTGTCCACCCTGCCCAGTAGCCACACTTCAACTTGGCTCTACAGTGAGGTGTCTGTATCAATAAGGAATTTAGGCAAGAATTCAGGGTTTCAGCTATTTAAAAAGGTGAACAGGCTAAATCTCAGTCCAAATGAATGAAATAACAATGAGTGGCTTTCTTTATTAATACAATGATACATTTTAATTTATATCTCAGAGTTGGTACAGATTCTAACTATGCTGTAATCCAAGGAGCAATTCATATTCTTAAGTCTATCCTACAAAGCCTTTTCAAAATACTATATGTGCCCAAAGTCAGTAAGAGTTCATTCTATCTTTGGGCATCTTTGACCATCAGATAGCTCTCCTGAGCAAACTAGGTAGTGTCAGATATTAATAGATATTAGTTCCCTGCTTCGTGTCAAACCAGGACTAGCTTTAATTTCTTTTTGTTAGGGAATTGGTTGAAGACAGTTAACCTTCCTTCTACCATTTATATGCACTACTCTTTTACATCAGTCTTCACATCATTGTATATGCATCCACTGAACCCATTTCCATTTTTGAGGCTCCAGAATGAACGATAATAGGTTTTGTGCTGACAAGGGCGAAGCAAAAGGAAACATTTCTCTAGTTCTGGACGTTATACTTCTACCAAAGCCACTGAGTTTTTGCCTGAGCACGTTTAGCACCCTGAGCCTTACTAAGCTCACTGTTGGTAACAACCCCCACATGGACAACTGTCTGCTCTTCCAAGGGGGTGTGTCCTTGGTTGGGGGTTCTCTGAGCAGCATTTATCTTTATCTAGTTTCATCATTTGAGTGCCATCCATCATTTCAATCTGTAAATATATTGTGGAATATCCATTATTAATCATTATGTGCAACCCATTCACAATATGTATTTAAAATAATACATATCCTTTTAAATTCCCTTTCCCACCTTTGACTTCTCTTCCTTCTTGCCAAGTGTGATTTTATTCTCCTTCTCCTCCTCCCCCTCCTCCTTTTCCTCCTTCTCATCCTCTTCCTCGTCCTCCTTCTCAGTACGAATATCATTCAGAAAGGAGTAATCCTTATTTCTATAAATAGAGCTAAGTGCTCTATTTTTTAAATGAATAAAATTATGGAATAGGACAGGGTTTAAGGTAAAGCCATGAATATAAATTCCTATCCAGGTTGAAAAGTACCCATTAATCAGCATCCTCTGAATATATTCCTTCAATGGATAAAAACTTCCTTGAATTATGCTATTATTTAGCCCATAGGTCTCCATATTTTCCCACAAACATAAGATGAAAGGCTTGGCAAAGATTTATTTGTTCACGTTATTGATTACCTCCAATGCATCAGGCATTGTTCTAGGTGCTAAGAATATAGTTTTAAACAAGACAAATAAAGTTCCTTTGCTCACAGATTGTACATTCTAGCTGGGAGAGACAGGTAATACTAAATTAATGGTGTCATGGCATACAGTAGTGACTGGGAATGCTACTTTAGGCAAGGTGGTTGCAAAAAGTATTGCTGAGATGGTGAAATTTAAGCTGAGATTATGATATTTAAACTGAGGCTTGAATGTCAAGGAGAAGCCAGCAATGCAAGATCTGTAGGAAGCGGACACCAGGCAGAGGAAACGACAAATGAAAAAAACTCTAAGTTAGGACTGATCCATCTCAGGCTGTTAAAGAAACAGAACATCTACTCAGAAGCCCAGGTAAAAGATTTCCTTGACCTACTGGCTAGTAAACATATAAAAATAAAATCAGAATAGAACCTGTATAAATCTGAAAATCATTATGCTAATTGAAAAAAGAAAGGCAAAGGGGGAAAAGAGTAAATACTGCATAATCCCATTTATAGGATGTTCTAAAAATACAGACCAATCTTTAGAAACAGAAAGCAAATCAGTGGTCATCTTAGTGATGGCTGGATTATCATGGGATTCAAGGATAGCATGGGAAATTATGGGAATGACTATAATCTTTGTTATGGCGATGGTCTCATGAGCACATTTTTATATGCTCAAACTCATCAAATTATAAATTTTAAATATGTGCAGTTTCTTGTACGCCAATTATACCTTTATAAAACCATAATAAAATCAAATGTTCAAGCATTTTCTTTCATAAGCAGTATGTGATAGTTCCCAGACATGCCTAGTTTATTTCCTAAGATGTAATAAGCCTCCCTCCATAATACAACCCATGCTTTCCTGCTATCTCCATCACACTCATTTGCCGATATCAAAAAGACCGTATCTCTTTCCCAGTTTTGAACAGGGAAAGGGTGTTTGTCCAACTTCAGTTCACAAACAGGTCTCCTCGAAGATCTTGGCAGGAGTTCGAGGATCTACTTTGCATATAATTTCAGAATTGCATTTTAATTCAGCTAATCTAGAAACCCTGAACTCATTTAGAGGAGTATATATACACACATATAAATGTATATTAAGAAATATGTATATTATGGGATATATAATATATAATTATATATTACTCTAAATGAGTTCAAGGTTTGGGAATTTATATACATAAACATTATATAATATTATTTAAATATAAATATAAATATATACATATTTAAATTCCCTCTCCCACCTTGGACATCTGTTCCTTCTTGGCAAGTTTGATTCTCTTCTCCTTCTTCTCCTCCTCTTCCTCTTCTTCTTCCTTGGTCTAAATATCACGTTTTTTTCCCCCTTCTAAACACCATTCTTTATGAAGTGAAGAAAGGAGCATGCCATGGGTCACAGAAGACCCCCCCTTAAGCATCAATTACTTACAACACCAAGAGGTGTGCCTTCCCTTAGCTGCATTTAGGAATAACTTATAACTAGAAGGTTTTGTTCCCTCTTGCATTGGTTTTATAAATTCTAACCCCTTTAGGAAATTAAGTGTCCCTGACCTTATTCTTACTTCTGCTACTAACAAGTTAGAAGAAGGACGTGGAGAAGGACTTGGGGAAGACGCAAACTCTGAGCTGCCAACAGCATTAGTAACAACCACCCTCTGGGATGAATAGGGACATCTGAGACAACTGTCACAAATCCCGAGAGGTAATTCTGCAGCCCTGGCTGCCCGGGTGAACACTTATGTTACCCTCTCACCATTCCGGTTCCCACTGATGGGCTCACACACAGTTGTTATAAACAGAAGTTGTAACACTCATAGAGTGAAGAATTACACAAATTAAAGTGACTGTAATCATTACGTACATGTTGGGAACGCAACAAACACATGCGTATTTAAGAATTATCATCGTTTCACTCTGTGGGAACTTATGGAACGAACATAGCATCATGTTTTATTCTGACAACAGTTACATCTCTGCTCTGAACCCATACATCCCTCCATTTGCAAGCCATGAGTTTTTGGAATCACCTCTAAAAAATATACTAAAAATGTATTAAAAATTATCACCTAGTACAGCCATATAATAATCCTATCATTTCTGTCTGATTTTTCAAGGTTTGGGGTTAGAGTCTACCAATCTATTTATCAGATTTATTAGGAGAAGAGGAGAGGTCATTCGTCCTACGGAAGGGGGTGGGCATTTGCAGTGGTTGGATGTGGAGAGAGTGGAGGCCAGGGTCTTGTGTCAGCATTCAGACAAGCCTTAGACAGCCACAGGCCACAGAGATAGGTGAGGGCAGTTTCGCTGGAAGCACCCCAGCAGACCGTACAGATGGATGGCATGTCCTGGAAGTTCTTGAGATTCTCAGCAGCTCCTGGGCAGGTTCTCGAAAACCCCTCGCTTTGCTACTGAATGTTATCTGGCCACAGAGTCCTTGCCTTTACCCCTAGCCTTTCCAATTTTTTAATAAGCATCTCATTCCCTTTATGCAACACTCAGATTTATAATTTATAACATGCATCCTATTTTCCTGATAAGGTAAACAAGTACAGATACAGGTAGGAATCAGTTAGAAACCAGAGATTAGATTTCACAAAACCACTGCTATTGTTAAAACTGGTAACAATAGTAACCACTGGTAGCATGGTTAAACACGCTGGTCTTAGCACCATCACTCACAAGTCACTATAGGCAAGTTATTTAACTTCCTGTGCCTCAGGTTCATCTCTACAAAATGAGGGCAAAATAATATAATATATATAATATAAAATAATATTTACCTCTTAGGACTATCTATGAGGATTAAAAATCTTGTATGGATAAAACTTAAAATAGTGTCTGGCATATGCTGAGCAATCAATAAACATTATTTATTATTATCAGTGGTTCCATGCATGGTTTTTCGGATGAGTATATCCAATTCCCTGGTGTCTATTTTCCCACTCTACTAATGCCTGAGTGCTTCAGCTACTGCTGAGGCTGGATTGCCAATCACCCCCAGGTCCTGCGGGCTTCACTGATAGGAAACAGAGACCATTCAACCTCTCCAAGCTCTCTTTCCAAAAGTTAGATCAATCCTTTCTAAAGTACACCTTCAATCACTGATGTAGGTAGACCTGGAAGCTAACTGCACATCCTTTGTTTAGAATGAGCAGTTCCTTGACCCTCTCTAGGTCATCCCCATGTGATTAAATACACAAACAACAAGAACACCAACAAAGATGGGTTAGCTGGTTTTGCCTCATGGCCTTTGAACATTAAGTGGGTGAAAGACTGACAAGTTGAGACTTATGGGGATGTATGTTTCCCTACCATGGAGGATGCTGTGATGTTGGCAATGAACCTAAAGGAGCCAGCTGTGTGGTTAAGAATATTGATTTACATAGATCAAATTTCATAGCCTAGGTTTTCCCCATTTGTACTGAAGACTGCTTTATGGGTTTTGGGGGGGAATAATAGGCAACACATTTCAGAAAGAAAAAGAAGAAATTTGGATTCAGTTACCTGTGTTTGAATTGTGGATCAGTTACATAGTAGAGGGTTGGCCTTTATCAGATGTGCGATATCTTAAGACTCCATCCATTCATCTATGAGATAAGTACTATGGCTACTACTACTATTACTACTACTACTACTACTACTACTACTACTACTAATGGTTTCCTAGGGCTTGCCTTCTTTAAAATACTGCATATCAAATCCTTATCACACTCCCCGGCACATGCTATTCTATTAGCACTATTCTGCTCCTCTTGGTATATATTTTGTCACACACTGGCAAAGCACAAACCAGTCAGCCTCCTGGTTTCAAAGCCACATAACAAAATGATGCATACCAAGTCAACATACACACACTGGCTCTTACTTAGTTTCCATTCCCACTGTCCTGGGGCCATATTGGTTCCTGCTATGTTATCTCTGTTTTCCAGTAGACTCGTCTCTTACCACAAACAGAATCAGTAAGTCTGTGATGAGCTATCACATGACTGAAGAGACTTTTTGCCTTCCTAGGACACACTTGAGGTCTGGGTTGGACAAACTTATCTAAAGGGATAAAAGTGACCAAGCAGAGGATGCCAGGGTGGCTCAGTCGGTTAAGCATCTGCCTTCAGCTCAGGTCATGACCCCAGGGTTCTGAGATCAAGTCCCACATTGGGCTCCTTGCTCAGCAGGGAGTCTGCTTCTCCATCTTCCTCTGCGCTTCCCCCTGTGTTTTTTTTCTCTCTCTCTCAAATAAATAAATAAAATCTTTAAAAAATTAAGTGGCCAAGCAGAAGTGAGTCAGGACTCCTTTCTCCTGAACCATCTACCTCTAGGAACAGAAAACAGTACATGTTCTGATTCCTGTTAAGATTATTTAAGGCCCCCTTTTAAAGGGTCATCTTGTACCTGATTCTACCTTAATATTGGATGGCTAGTTGGACATCCCTCCCTACTACATAATTTCACCCCAAATTTGTGACATCGTCTTCTGCATTTACCTCTTGTGTCTTAATTTTCCTGCCTCCTTTTCTTCATCATTATTTATATCTCCTTTAATTTGTCCATGCATGGTTATGCTCTGTCCCTTTATTATATATCCAGTAGGCATCAAGATAAAATTCAATTTTCATGCAATCAAATACCAGCTTTGTGCCATTTAGCATAATTCAATTCCCTTTCCTTTCATGTCTTGAATTCAGGGTTGCAACCTTACTACCCAAGTTGGAATGGGAGGGTGTCAATGGCAGCAGCCTTGAAAATGAACATAGGATATTAGAGCTGAAAGAAATTCAAAGATCTTTAAGTTGGAAGCTAAGAAACCTGAGGATAAACCTCTCCAGAGTCACAGAGCCAGCTGTCTGTGGCAAACTCTGACCCAGAACCTAGCTTCCTGGAATCAAAGCCATGTGTCCTTAAGGAAAACCAAGCTGGGCATTAAAGTGGGGCTTCATGGAAACTTGTGGGAGAGCAAAACCCATGACAGACTCTTCCCTCTTGGGTGCAGTGGATGTGCCCAGGCTTTTTTGTTTGGTCCCCTCCTAAGACAGGGGAACTGGACACCTGGCCAGGATCAAGAAATCAGGCAAAACATGGAAATGTTCTTAGAAATTTAAAAGCAGCCTTCTTCCTTCTGCATCAGAATCATCTAAGTTCAGGATCTTACGAACCAAAAATGTAAGCTTTCTGTGAGTCTTTTTATCCTATTAAGGATATACTGGTTTGAATATCATGACCTTGATTTCTTCTCCTGAAATTGTTTCCTTTTCTCTCTCCCTCCTTCCCTTCCTTATCCATCCCTGGAATGCTCTTCTCTTCCTCCCTTTTTCTTCCCTTCTCCCTCCTTCCCTTCCTTTCTTCCTCCTTTCCTTATCCTCCCTCCCTCCTTTTCTTCCTCCCTCCCTTTTCCCCTTCCTTCCTCTCTTCCTCCTTCCCTTTCTTCATTCCTTCCTTCCTTCACCTTTATCAAATCCATAGTTTGATTTTCTACTACCAGTTACAGCTGGTAAACTAACTCCTACAGATGAAGTGGACTTGAACCCCAACACTAAAGGGCCAGGTCTTTGCAAAGGTCACAGGGAGACCATGGGGTTACATAACAGAGAGTCAACATGGAGAATAAATAGAACAAGGAAGTACTCTAAAAATTAATGAAAAGCTACTGAATTAACTTAGCTACCCATGCCAGGCTATTTGCAGCCTTCTTAAGTAAAAACAGGCTCTCCTATTTGGGAAGACTTCACAGGTTTTATTTGCCTTCCATTTTTAGAATTAACAACAAAGTCAAGGACAGCATAGGCTGAAGTTGACAAAGAGTAGGAGGAGCAAGTTTCCTGACGGAAATCCTTCTCTAGGGTCTGGTAGCCTATTTTACTTTGAGGTATTTATAGATTCATAGGCAAGAGACCAGCTGTTCATTTGGTTGAGCCTGAGGCATAGGCGAACGATATCCCCAGTGTTGACTGGCAGTAGGTAAATCACTTAACTACACCTAGCAAGTCACTTAGCCTCCCTGGGCTCCCATGGAATCACTCGTGAAATGGGATTTCTTTTAGGTTAACTTCCATAGTTGTTATTAAGTGTGAACATTTTGCAAATAGCAAATGCAATATGAAAAAAAAATGCACTTTGACTCCTCTCTGTCTGCAATCTCTTTCATCTTTCTCCTTTGAATTCTTCTCACCATGGTTTGCGACGCATCCCACCTACGGTGATAAACATTCCACCGAAGATGACATGCGCCGACTTCCCTGAATGGTATTAAAACAATCAAGGGATATTTCTGGGCCAAAATGACCCAAATCATTCAGATTTTAAAACTTAACAAACACACACAGACGTACGTGCACCCAAGACATATTGTTGGGGGACTGTACGATTCAAGAAACTAATAATGTTACCTTCAATTTATATTATAACTTTAATGGCCCCCAACTCTAGGAGTTATACAGATCAGCTTCAAAAGCCAGCAGTCTCTTAAGATTCATGACATTTGGCAAAACTCTTAACCTCCATAAAACTTAATTTCTTTGTTTGCAAAAGGGAAGGTTAATAATAGCATCTGTCACAAAGGATTATATATCTGATTGACATAATAATTTTGAAATGCTTAGCCCAGCAACTGATTCATAGTTAAGCTCTAATGAATGTTTGTTATTATTGTTATCATATATATATATAAACATACAAATTATTTTTACAGTTTCATACTATTCTACAAAATTAATCAACAATGGTTTTCTTTTCTTCTTACTACTGCTAAGAATTTGGGTTGTTTAAATTTATTGGGGGATATAAGTGTCATTGCTATAAATACCTACATATTAAATATTGTTTTCTGTTAAGTTTATTTTCTGAAGGGATATTCGAGCTGGAAATACAGGATTAAATGAGAGGTTTTGATGGGCCATTTTACAAGTTGCTAGATTCCTCTCCAGAGGAAAGTAAACCAGTTTACAGACAGCTGTATGATATTATTAAATCTCCTTCCTCATAGACACACTAACATTTGTATTTTAATTTTTTTACTTAACAGATTATTTTAAATAACAAAAATACTTGACTTTGCCTTTCTTTACAAATGGAATTGGGTTTTCTGTTGCTATTTTTCCAAGCTAAGATTAGCATTTCTTCCTGGTTAGATCATTTATTTTGACCCATTAGGGAACCATTTACTGTTTTAAAGGAACATGTGATATTTGGTCTCAAGAGACCCCCAGCCTAGGTCCCATTCCAGCATTTCCCTTCTTGTAATCACTGGGCATTTCTTTGCCTACAACTATAGAATGAAACTAAAAATATTCTCCTATTTGGATATCTCGGGCTATTTTTTAAAAATAATCTGAATGTAGTAAGGGTGACAGAAGACAAAGGAAGAATGATATTATCAGAATTTCAAGGCAATAAGAATGGGAATTGATGGAAATAGAGTATAAAACACTGAGCCTCTATGATTGTTTTGATATAATGGTACCTTTTGGGGAGGGATTCTGCCCATTTCTAGAGTTCCCATTTTGGCCCAGAGACATTCGTACTCTACTTTCTGTCCCCATTCATTCTCTCTAAGGAAGGAAGAATAACATGGAACTGGTGGTTTGGGGGGAGATGCTGAGTGAACTTGAGGACCCTGTGGCCTCAGTGTTCCTTCTCTTCCTGTAGGACCTGACTCAGGACACACCCACTGCTCCCATGCATGATCAGCTTAGCAAGACAGACTCTAACCCTATAGTTTGGGGTGAGGAAGTTCAATCCTGGTGGGGACATGCTCATTAACTCATTACCAGTAATAAAGCAGTTATGTTTTATTTCAATCTGATCAGCTCCTGTATCCTGTTTCTTATTTGATTTGGAACTCAGGAGAGATGAGATAGGTGCCATTCTCTGACCATCCTAAAGGCCGGTAAGGCTTAGTATTTGTAGTCATTAAGCATCAAGGATGCCTAGCCATACTAACTGGTTCTACCCCTAATCTTTTTACCAGCTTCGGGGAAAGGCAAGTCACATGGCTTCTCCAAGTTCCAGTTTCTTCATCTACACAGGGCAGATAATAATCGTACACACCTCAAAGTAGTGTTGAAAGCAAGAGTTGCCGTACTACAGCTTAGTCGGACAAATCCAGTCCATTGCTTATTTTTGTAAATAACATTTTCGTGAAATATAGCCATGTCCATATATTTACATACTGTCTATGGCTACTTCCACGCTAACACAGCAGAGCTGAGCAGTCGCAAAGAGACCATATGGTCCACAAAACTTAAAATGTCTTCTGTCTCTTTCCAGAAAAAGTCTGCCAACCCCCAGTTTAAAAGATAAAACAAGGAAAGAGTGATGCATGCAAAATGCACAGTCCGGTAGTGAAAAGAGTAAATGTTTCTTATGTGTTCACTATTACTATCTATCGGAAGACAGGATGTCTTTGTGATTAAGGGCACTGATTCTTTGGCCCGGTTCAACTCTACAACTTACCAACTCTGCTATTTTAGGCAAGCCTCAGGGTCTTTCTAAGTCACGATGGGTTTATCAGTACATGGACATAATAATGCCTACTTTGTAGGGTTATTGAAATGCTTCAATGAGATGATACGGCAAATGACTTCAGAGAGTACATCATTGCCATCACAACTGTCATTAATTTCCTCCAAAAGGAATCTAAAATATGAACTCACTTCTAATACTAGTTCATTGATAGTAGTAAATCTCAATTAATTCACATATTCTCTCAGAAAATATTAAGTGGTCATCCTGAGAAAGTCAGAGCGTGTCCAGAGATGCGTAGAACTCTTCCTTCCTCCTTAACTTCCCCAATGCAATCATCCTAAAATCTATACTCTCAGATAAAAGCCAAAGTACCACGAAGTCTCAAAGAAAAAGCACCATCTAAATCAAGTCACTTCACATAGGGGGACGATCTGCATTCGGTGAGTCTGCACCAGAGTTCAAAGAACATCCAAAGCCTGGATTATCATGCAATTGTGAGTCTTGACAGAGCTCTCATGATTTAAAGATGAGTAAACAAGAAATGAGGAAATAGAAGCTGAAAGAAGAGGAGGGACGAATCAGAACAATCCGGAAGGTGAAATGTGCGACGTACAAAGAGATGGATGCCTCCATCAAGCAACAGAGAGATGCATGCTTTGAGGAATGACCGGCCACCAGAAACGGAAGCCAGTCTGACGTAGTTCCTGGGAAGGTATCAGGAATTTTTTTTTTAAATGGCATTTATGAAACATTATATGAAAAAAGTACAGATTGAAATGGAACAAGAACAGGCCATATCACAAAAGGAGTAAAAGAGATGCTGATGAGAAATAATGAAACAGGAGCAACAAATCTCAATGTAAAGTAACAGAAATCAAAACACATTGTTAGCAAAGAGGAGAGACTCTGTGAGGACAAACAGCCTCCAGAACTTGGTGAATGGGACTGAAGAAGAAAAGTGATGAAGGGGAAAGAAGAGACAGAGGCAGAGGTTGGGAAGCAGATACCAAACACTCCAGAGAAACAAAGATGAAGACATGGGATGGAATCACTGCTTTCTGGTAATTGAAAGCCATGTCAGAGGGGAAGAAAGGTTCGAATTGAAATCAACCAGAAGTACCTAAATGCCAAAGAAGAAATATTTTTGATGTAGTAGAATAAGAATGTTGACGTTAATGAACAAGAAAAACCAGGACAACTATCAAGGCAACAAAATCAGGGTGTGTGCTGAGGGTGCCCAACCAGGCTGAGAGTGGCAGGATTAAACAGCAGAGTATGTCCACACTGTTACAGTGAATGAACTCTCCAGGGAGGCTCAGTGGAATTCCTGTGTAAGGGGAAGAAAGAATCACATGTATATGAATGTGACAAGAATATAACTTTGAGGGCGTCTGCATGGCTCAGTTGGTTAAGCAACTCCCTTCAGCTCAGGTCATAATCCTGGAGTCCCAGGATCGAGTCCCATATCAGGCTCCCTGCCCAGCAGGGAGTCTGCTTTTCCTTCTAACCCTCACCGCTCTCATGTGCTCTCTCTCTCTCTCTTCATTCTCTCTTTTTCAAATAAATAAATAAAATCTTTTTATAAAAAAGGAGAATATACCTTTGATTTACTTTACCAAAAAAAAATTCATTAAAAAAATTTTTTTGTTGTTTTTTTTAAGGTATGCTCTAGCAAAAAATGTAACATGAATCAACCCAGAAAAAATAATGGGGACACGATTGTATGGAATGGATAGAAAAGAGCAATGCAAGTAATTAAACAAAACTGAATTTTAAAGTGATTTGACTTGACTATAAGGCAATCTAAATGTCACAGATACTCCTTATATGGGAAAAGAGAAGTAGAAAAATAATATCTTTGTTTCAAACAAATGGGAAACAAACGGTTTTATAGGCAATCTGTGTATGTTCAAGATGTGTATGTTCAAGGATAAATCCTAGGAAATGGAAAGTGTTCCACATCATAGAATAATACACACTAAACACAGATTTTACTCATTCACAAACACAGGCACAAACTTCCTCAATTCACAGTAAATAATCCCAATATCTATGATAAAATGGTATCTTAGATTTTCAAGGATGGATGAGTATTAGAGACTCTACTAACATAATTTAAGACTTTATTAATTCAAAGTAATAATCATTTTTCTAGATACCAAAAAATGGACAAAATTCATCATCCAATCCTGCTTTTTAAAATTAATATGCTAAAAAGCTAATTTACAAAGAAGACATCAGACATTAATATCAAAACAACAGATGGGGGTGCCCAGGTGGATCAGTCAGTTAGCATGGGCTCCGGTCATGATCTCAGGGTCCTGGGATCCAGCTCCACACTGGGCTCCCTGCTCAATGGGGCATCTGCTTCTCCCTCTCCATCTGCCTCCCCACCACCTCCTGTTCTCTAATGCTCTCTCTCTGTCTCAAGTAAATTAAAAAACAAAAACAAACATTTTACTTAATGTTCAAATGCTTAGAGTCATTCCCATTTTGAAGTTAGGTTCACAGCAAGGATCTGAATAGAATATAGGATCTGAATAGAACCAGCCTTAAATAATGTTCTCAAACTCTAGCCAATACTATAAAAGAGAATAAAAACTGAGTAAAGCTATAGGCCTGCCTGGGTGGCTCAGTGGGTTAAGCGTCTGCTTTCAGGTCAGGTCATGGTCTCAGGGTCTTGGGATCAAGCCCCACATTGGGCTCCCTGCTCAGCGGGGAGCCTGCTTCCCCCTCTCCCTCTGCAGCTCCTCCTTCTTGTACTCTCTCTCTCTGTCAAATAAATAAATAAAATCTTAAAAAAACACAAAAATGAGTAAAGCTAATTATCAAAATTTATAAATGGCATGACAACCTCTCTAAAAAAAAAAAACCAGAAAAATCCATGGAACACTTTTAGGTATAACTACAGAGTTCAATGAAATTATAAATATATATATATATATATATATATATATATAAAATCAGAATTTTCCTATATCATGATGACAGCCATTTAGAAAAATATGGAGAAAAGACTTTTAAGAGTAATGAGAAAATTTAAAATATGAAGATTAAAAGCTTTTGATGATATATCTAAGAATTGCACAAAAGGGTACAAAAGGAACCCCTACAATACTTCCTTTATGAACACTGAAGAAGAGCTAAATAAGTGGGACAAAATTTCAGATTTTGAAAAAGCAATATGGGCAAACAGTCAACCGACCAAAAAATCTATAATTTTAATGTAGTTTGAGTTAAAATCCCAGTGGTTTCATTCTTGGCAGTTAACAACTCATTATAGGGCTCATCAGTGAAAAAAAAATAAACAAGGCAGGGAAAATAGCAAAGCACACTTTTAAAACAAATATTAATGAGGTGGTGCTTGTAACATTACATATTTAAGTTGTACAGCTACAGTATTAAAAACTGAAGAGAACAGAACATCAAAAAATATACCTAGGTACATTCACATGTAGATACTGTAAAGAGACTGACATTACTAATTAATGATGGATTATTTAGTAATTACTAAGGCAAATGGTGAATAATTTAGAAATACAGAATTATTTAATTGTAACTGGAAAAGAAATTATGATATGTAAATAGACTCATTATAAAAGCATCTACCTCAGTATAATAATATCAATTGACACAGTTTTACAATGAATTATTTGGATAATTAGTTGAGTTATGAATTATTTGTTATTCAACTGAAGTAGGTATGCTGTTAAAG
Source organism: Lontra canadensis (assembly GCF_010015895.1). Lineage (NCBI taxonomy): Eukaryota > Metazoa > Chordata > Mammalia > Carnivora > Mustelidae > Lontra > Lontra canadensis. Next base: position 65,431 of record NW_022631258.1, on the reverse strand, counting down.
CTAAAAGAGACAAAGAAAAAAACTGGTACACCTGTCCATGTAAAAACAAAAACATCCAAAGTCAATAAACTACATTAAAAAAAAATGTGAAAGGTAAATAGGAAAAGTATTTGCAATATCCATGATAAAGAGGTGTTGAACATCTTTAACACAGAAATTTCAATTAAATTTAAATATAGATTTAAGAAAGGAAAAAACATGATGCTGAAAGGAATAAAAACCAAAAGACATACCCAGGAAATTTATTTTAAAAAAGAAATGATACAGAAACATTTTATCTATATCAGAAAAGGTAACACTTTAAATTAAAACCACATCCTCTTTTCACCTAAAAATGGCAAAGACTGTAATGCAAAAGCAATGGGTGTGTCTAGAAGACATGATAGAGAAAATCCAGTTGAGCTTGGGTTTGGCGACGACTCTTCAGATATAACACCAAACAAAGGCAGGATAAATGAAAGGAGTATCTGATGAGCTTGACTTCATTAAAATGAAAGATTTCTGCTCTGGGAAAGATACTGTGAAGAGAAGGAGAAGACAAGCCATAGACTGGGAGAAAATATTTGCAAAAGACACATCTGAGAAAGGACTGTTACCCAAAATATACAAAGAGCTCTTAAAATTCAACAATAAGGAAACAACCTGATTAAAAAATGGGCCAATGACCTTAAAGACTCCTCACTAAAGAAGATAGACATACATCTGGTAAATAAGCATATGAAAAGACGTTCCACAGGGCATGCCATCAGGAAAATGCAAATTGAAATGATGCCATTAGACACCTGTAAGAATGGCCAAAATCCAGAACACAGACAAAGACAAATGTTGGTGAGGATGTGGAGCAGTATGAACTCTCACTCATGGCTGCTGGAAATGCAAAACAGTGCAGCCACTCTGGAAGACAGTTTGGTGATTTCTTACAAAATGAAACATGCTTTTACCATACGATCCAGCAATCACACTCTTTGGTGTTTACCCAAAGGAGCTGAAAACTTCTGTCCACACAAAACCTGTACACGGATGTTTATAGCAGCTTTATTCATAATTGCCAAAACTTAGAGGGAGCCAAGATGTCCTTCAATGGCCAAAAGGATAAATAAACTGTGAATCATCCAGACAATGGAATGTTTTTCAGTGCTAACTCTAAATGAGCTATCGAGTCACGAAAAGACATGGAGGAAACATGAATGCATATTTCTATGAGAAAAAGGCCAATCTGAAAAGCCTGCATACTATATGGTTTCAATTATATGACTTTCTGGAAAAGGTAAAACTATGGGCACAGTAAAAAGATCAGCGGCTGCAAGGGGTTCGTGGGGAGGGAGGGTTGAATAGGCAGGGGACAGAGGATTTTTAGAGCATTGAAACTTACGCTGTATGAAACTATAATGATAACACATGTCATTATACACTTGTCCAAACCCACAGAATATACAACAGCAAGAGTGAACCCTAAGGTAAACTATGGACTTTGGATGATAATGATGTGTCAATGTCACTACATCAACTGTCACAAATGCCTCCATTCCAGTGGGGGATGTTGATAATAGAGAGGCTGTGTATGTTTGGGGCAAAATATACATGGGACATCCATACTTTCCTCCCAATTTTACTGTGAAGCTAAAACAGCTCTTAGAAATAAAATCTATTTTAAAAAGGATAAAACAGTGTCTATAAAGTTACAGAAAAGGGAACTTTCATACCTAGACATTAAAGGTATCACATATTTGTTTATTCATAGATGAAAAAAAAATCTAATTTCACCAAAATGTTGACAATGGTTCTCTATCAAAGGCAGGGTGGTTAAAGACAGGGATATGGTGTTTTTGTGTGTGCTCTCCAAAAGGTAAGTTAATATAATTTAAATTTAATGTATTAATTTCATATAATTCAAAATATCATGTGATTCAGAAGGGCAAAACTTTTTTTTTTAAAGATTTTATTTATTTATTTATTTGACAGACAGAGATCACAAGTAGGCAGAGAGGCAGGCAGAGAGAGAGAGAGGGATGCAGGCTCCCCACTGAGCAGAGAGCCCGATGCGGGGCTCGATCCCAGGACCCTGAAATCATGACCCGAGCCGAAGGCAGAGGCTTTAACCCACTGAGCCACTCAGGTGGCCCTAAAAGATACTTGATTTTTATTTAAAAATAGTTTTGCCCTTGTGGGGCACCTGGGTGGCTCAGTGGGTTAAAGCCTCTGCCTTCGGCTCGGGTCATGATCCCAGGGTCTTGGGATCGAGCCCCACATCGGGCTCTCTGCTCAGCGGGGAGCCTGCTTCTCCCTCTCTCTCTGCCTGGCTCTCTGCCTACTTGTAATCTCTCTCTCTCTCTGTCAAATAAATAAATTTTTTAAAAAAATCTCAAAAAAAAAAAAGAGTTTTAGGTAAAAACCTGCCCTTTACCTTCCCTAGTATTTCCTTCTGTGCAACTCAAAAAGAATCCTCCTGAAGTCTGCAAGCCTGTCCTGCAGAGCATGCCCAGGGAAAGGTCAGGTGGGGAGGCGGGTGGCAGACCTCTCCTCTTGAAACCATACGGAGTGCAGTGTTGATAAACATTAGTCACACCCTTCATATTAGAGGGAGAGCCCTGTTGCTAACTGAATCCCTAGGATTTGCTTGGCTGTCCTGATTATTATACCTTGTGATGGAGCCCTATTCATCAGAAACTAATCAAAGGGTACTCAAACAGCCTGCTGTTGATTGCAAACCAACAGATTTAAGTTCCCCTCCGCCATCCTTTAATGGATATACGCTTATTGGCTAGAATATTTACTGGGTCAAGATAGGTTCAAGGTGATTTTCCTCTCAGGTAGTTTTGGGTCCTTTGGGCAGGAACCATATCTATTTTGATCAACTGCCTGGATGAACAGAAAGACGGATTGAGAGACACACATTTGGGTGAAATGGGCAAATTCCATCCAGCCGTTGGCACCCAAACTCAGTGCCTCTTAAGCTGAATTCAAATCTAATTAAAACACACACATGAAAAAAATAAAATAATAAAATAAATAAAACACACACATGAATCACATCCTGCATGTAGGTATCCTGCCCTTAAGAAGCTGCGCCAGCCTAAGGAGGGCCAGAGGTCATGGAGGATTTCAAGCTTCAGGAAGCATGCGCTGCTTGCGACTGAAACATTAACAGGAGGGTGGGGTGGCAGGGAGAAGCGGGAAATACCATCTTCTTATGACAACCCACACAGCAGCCATTGTATTTGAAGCTCAACACCAAATTCTTTAGACTTGAATTAGAAGAGGCACTTGTTTGACAGATTTCCTCTTGTTCCAGTTTGCAGGTAACTAATCCTCACTGCACTGGATCAAACAGACGGGCGCAATCAATTCAGGGAAAGCAAGCAATGCCAGGTCTGCTCAATCTTCCCTCAATGAGCCGCAGAGAAGAAGGTGGGGGGGGGCGGAGAAAGAAAGAAAATTCAGGCATGCCTGCACCCAACATAGCTTAGCAAAGGAAAAAGATGAAAAGACAAGTTGAAATATGTATCCTGGCAGGTGGAAGCACTTGCTGTCAGAGGGAAGACGTTGATCCGCCACTGTGATGCCCAACGTGCCACGCCTGGGGGTGCTGAGCGGGACTGAAAGGAGCAGGGGCGGACAGCAGTCGGGATGATGTCAAAACAAAAGAAATCAGGGCCATTGTCTTGAGGGAGGAAAGAGGTCCAGATTTACTTAGGTCTCCATGGACTGTGATCTACAGTACAGTGTGATGAGCAAGTTAATTACTGCATTTAGGTAATTAAGTCTCAGAGAAACCAGGACCTTCCAAAGCAAAATTAATTTACGCTGTTGATCTTTCCAGGCTTGACTGGCCATTTGGTGAGAAATCATGCTGGAACCACAGCCTCACACAGGCAGGAAGAAGATTAATGAAAATATGCTAGAAATAAAACAGCCCCAGTATCAATGGCTTGCTCTCTGCCTTTGGACCGGAAGGGCATGAGGAGATGCTTCCTGGTTTACCAGCAGCCATTTCCTCCCCCAGCAGCTCAAGGCCCCATCCATTCCCTGCCTCAAAGCATGGCCAATGACTTAGTCTTCTTTGACTCCTCTTTTCTTGGTCCTCTCTTCTCCCACACGGCCATTCTATCTTTCTTTTTTGCCCCCTGCTTCTGTTTTGATCAATTCTAAAATATCTGTCTATAGTAAAGGGCATCGAAAGAGCTCATTTGGATAATGGTTCTCCCTCTCTTGACTCAACACCATGAATGATCCTCACAGTTATTGGAGATCCCTCATTCCCCTGCGGTGGCCCTGAGTCACGGTCTCCAGGCCAATATATAAATCACCGTCAGGTGGTTCTTCTCATGATCTAAGGAGGAACAGTGCTTTTTAAGAACAGGGAGAGTCAAATATTTCTTGTCCCCAAGTTCCTAGATGTTGGCCACGAGATTGTCTTTTTTTGCTGAGTAATGGCTCCGAAATGATGCCTGTATACATACAAACACACTACTGGCAAGAGACGCATAGGTCGATGTGTGTGTGTTCGCTAAGCTGCATCTTCTCTACCATAAGCAAAATGTATGAATAATGCATGTTTATAGATACACGTAGCTTTATATATGCTTTTATGTGTACAAGTAGGCACCATCCTCCCTGTGTTCAGCAAGAAGTGAGGATGCCCCGGGTCTGGCTCCAGTAGACCACCATTGTCCTTACCTTCAGTTGGCGGCTCCTCCATATGGTCTCCTCGTCAAAGACCTGTAGGACCACTTGGCTTTCATCTCCAAGATGGGCTCCGATCAGAACACCAAGGTCCAAACCTCCCTCCCACCGCTGTGAGCGACTTACCGTTGGAGGTGGTGGTCCAGGGCTTCTTCAACCGCATTCAGGAGAGTTGAGGCCCGGGTCAGGAGCTGACGGCTGCAGCTTACGGACTTGAGTTCCAAGATGAGTAAACTCAAGCAGAACATGGCTCCCATCTCCTCCAGCTCACTGGTGCCAAACTGGAGACCCTGTCAGGTAAATAAAACCATCAGAAGAGACTATATAATGGGAATGGAGTGAAGACAATTTGGAATAGAGAGGGAGAACTCCTGGACACATGACTACCACGGAAATTGAGAATTAATAGCATTTATCAGCCCCTCTCTAATGGGCTTTGCTGGGTGCTTTCTGGATTGGTAGTTCTCAGTCTGCATTATGTGTCATCCAGGGTTTCCCAGAAGGAACTTCCCCCACCCAAGGACAATAATACACTGGCAGGGGTCCAGAGAGGTATGTGGGGTTCCAGGAGTCACTTCCCCCTCTTTAATCAAAACAACAGTGCTTCCACCTGTATTTTTTAAAAGGGTTCCACTGTTGAAACAAAAGATTGTAAACGACTGTATTAAGAGATGCCCTTTCCTTTTCATAAATCTGTCAACCAGTGGACAAGAATGAGGGAGATCCTTTATATATAAATACCAAAACTTAAGGACAATCCCAGCATTTATTTAATCTGTACTGGGATAGTACATGAGAGCAAAGCCATGATATTCACTCTGTGCTATTACCCATGAAGCAACCTACAATAATAAACAATTTTATTGAGCATTTACTAGGTGCCACATGCTGTTCTGAGCCCATTCACATGCATTTAATTCAATGAATACTTATTAAAGTTATATGAGGTGGGTGTTGCTATTTCATCCATTACGCAGGGAAAGGAGAGTTAGACCCATGGAGCTGATACTTTATCCATGAGCACACAGTGATAGGGACTAGTAAGTGAATCATGAGTTGACTCTTCAACAAAGTGTTATACAAAGACTAGGAAGGACCCCATTACATAATGAAGTACAAACTGCATGGTTTTTGAAATTAGATAGGAATTGGGTTTGAATCCTGACTTCACCATTTTCTGATTGTGTGATCTTGGACTTAATGAACACTATCAGCTCCAATTTTCTCATCTGAAAAATGAGATCAAAATTCTTCCCTCCACACGCTTGGGCATGTGGTGATATTCCAGGGTCTACAAAATGCTGGTCAATATCAGCTCAATTTCTCCTTCCTTATGCCTAGCAAATATATCTAATATGACAGAATTCAATGTAGTCCTGAGTTCTCTATCTCTATAAATACATTTCATTCTCATATCCAAATAGCAGTGATACAGGAAACAGAGATGTGATAGTAAAAATCCAAAAAGATTGGTCATAAGCATCACAATGGAAAACAAAATTCCAAACTGGGAATTTATCAGCCTCATGAAAGAATTTCTAGGTAAAATGATAAAGGAAAGTGGGTCTATTTCAGCTTATTTCAAAGTTGTTTGAAAATTTGATTTGCTGCATGTTTGGACACGTGTTTTCCTAAAGAAAGGAGACACTGCTTCAGAGTTAAGGGAAGTCTGTTCTTCTGTAAACAACAGAAATGGGAGGGGAAGACAGATGTTTAACAAGTTTTCTTAAGTTGGTAGAAAAGATCACTGTTTAAAGAGAGAAACATCTCAGTCTCTTTCCATGAGCTAAAGTTCCAACCTTGTTCTTACACCTTATTTTCCTGGCTGTTCTTCCTTCTAGAATGGCCAGCTGAGTGGGGAGTTACAAAGCGAAGGCCATGCCCTCTTCCTCAATCAGCCACCTCGCTGGTGGCAAGAAAGAGTAAACAAGGAGAATATGAACTAAATCTGGCCCCTCAAGGCAGGCAGGATGCCTGATACATATGTGTAACCCCAGCATATAGCAGAGAACATACAGGTCAAAAGAAGGACAAGTCCTTGGTGGAAACAAATCTCATTGCATGAGCCATCTTGATAGGTCAGGGGCAACACCATGGTATAAGTCAGCTTCTATAAAAAACAGCCAAAACGATAGCAATTTCATAACAAAAAATATTTTCATATCCCAAATATCAGTCCATTTATTTCAAGCAATGGTTGGTATTCTAAAAAAGACTTGTTGAGAAGACCTGTATTAAAGGAACTTGTACCACTTACTGGCTTTGTGGTCTTGAGTAAATCACCTAGTCCATTTTGATCTCCATTATGAATCTTTCTTTAATATACTCTTTTTACTCTCACCCAGTATCCAAAAAATTTATTGATATGGATAGTCTCCTCTTACCGCCATACACAATCTAGAAGTGAAATCCTCAAAGGCAAGGACCGAGCATGATTCCTGGCATGGAGCCAATAGCCTATAATATAGCTTATCTTCAAAACAGGAGAAATGGATAAGCAATGGCCTTACATGGATGGCTATGGAGAAGCATGAATGTACCACCTCTTGGATACACATCCTATTTATCAAGTGGAACTTCGCTTTTTTGGGTAGCAAGTATATGAATGTCTTTAATTATGTTCTGCCACTGCCAAATGTCACGAAGAGTGAAATACTTCATTTTTGCTTCAGGGATGCATTCACATCTCTGGATATGATCCAGAAAACAGGTAGACAAAATTTAGAAAGCCTGAGATCTGCTTGCATCAGTTATCATGGGTCTACAGTCACACGTTCATAAATGAAGCTGGCTTTGGGCTACTTTAAAAGTGAGTCTTATTAAAACAGAGACCCAACTCTCCTCTCCTCTCAGCCTATATGTGCTAATTATGATTTTTTCTCCATAGCCAGTAACAGAAAGACTGACTATAGTGACTTTAACATGAATGGAGTTTTATTTTCCATGATAAGTTTTCAGGTAGAAAGTTCATGGCATTATTTCAGTGCCCTAAGAAAATCAGGACTACCGTATCTGTCATTCTCCAGGTTTTCTCACAATTGCAAGGAGGCTGCTATAGCTCCAGCCAGCACATCATTCAAGGAAGGAGAAAGAGAAAATGGAGAATGGAGGTACCAGCACACTCTTGCTTATATTTTATTGGCCAGAGCTGTGTAATAGAGCCAACTCCAGCTTTAAAATGGTCTGGGAGCTGAAATCAGAATTTTTGCTTGTTCAACTACTTTAAAAGAGAAAGGAAAGTGAGAACAGTGTTAGAAATGAGTGTTAGGGGAGCCAGACAGTTGATTCACATGTACATTTGTCTCCATAATTGGCTACTACCCTCACCATCACACAATTTTTAAGTACCATAGATATGGGAGGAATATTTGTGTTAATTAAGAAAATTATATATTGGTAAGATAAACACAGGGTCCACAAACATGTTTAAAAAGTATATATATTGATAATTGGTGAACAAAAGGAGAAAAGCAATTAATAACCAAGCATGGAAAAAATATTTTATTTTATTATTTAAATAAAAATGCCTCTTACACCCAGCAAATGGGTAGAAATATATTCAAATTTATGATACATAGTGCTGACTCTTATGATAAAAGCTGGCACATATCAAAATGCAATGACATCTGACATGGTAATGCCACTTCTGAAAATTTTTCCTGAGGGACTGATTCAAAATAAAAGTGAAGCTATATGCATAAAATACATATACTGTGTCAAAGTTATATATAATACTCAAAATTTGAAGGAAATAAAATACTAAATATCTAGTAAGGAAGAAATGGCTAAGGAAATTATAATGGAATAAATTTGATGAGTTACAATAAAGCCATTAAAGCGATAATTATAACAGCCATTTAACAATATGGAAAACGCTTATGATTTAACCACAGGTGGGTTTGAAAAAAGCAAAGTAAAAAGCACATAATGATGTGATTTCTGGTGACCATCTCATAATGAAGATGGAGGTGACCACCACCAATACCACATACACCCTTTAGACCTTTTTGGTGTGATTTGCTGATAAAACAGAGAAATTTGGAGGAGAGATGTTATCAAGAGAACATCCGCATACCAGAAACTTTTTAAAAAAGTTTAGCATGCTAATAAAGGAGGAGACTTCCCTTCCACAGTACACTCCTGAATTACATTTAGATTTACTTTTATTTCTTTTACGTGTAATTTATTGACACTACAGACTGGTGTCTCTCATCAGTTTCGGAAAACTGTTAAGCCACTGTCTCTCTGGGTGTTGCCTGTCTCCCCTTCCCCCAAAAGAAAGCAAAGACAAGCATAACACTCCTATTAAACTTATTTATTTTTACTCTGTTGTCCATATCTCTTACTTTTACCTTAATATTTTTTAAATTTCTATCAATACAATAAATTCGGAGTATCTTTTCATATCAATGTTCCATTTTAACAATTTGCTCTCCAGCTTCACGAAATCTGCTCTTTGACTCATTCATCTCAAAAACTGTCTCTGGAACACTATAAACATGGTTATTTTATATTCTCCTTCCCGATTAGTCCTGTATATACGGTCTTTGTGGGCATCTATCATTTGTCTGACTTCCTGTTTAATGTCAATACTGTAGGCTTGCCTGCTCAAATACTTTATGATATTTTGAGACTCTAAATTCACATTTTTTTGAACTTGAAGAAAGTCTCTGTGGATAGGTCTCAAGGCTCTTTGCTCCAGAGTTTGTGTTTCCTTCTACGAGGTACTTGGGGACTACACATCAGGGACCACTACCAGCTAAAGCCTCAGCTTGAAGCCTTTAGGGCCACAGCATACACTTAAGCTTTGACCCCTAATCTGCTTAAAAGAGGATTTGTGTTTAGAAATTATGAATGAGGACTTTTCCTTTTCTGTCTGCTATACCCAAAGCCATGGCCAAGACAGTCAAGCATCCTCACGTTCTCCCTTCACACACCGTGATGTCACTGATTCAGCAAGATGTCCTCATCTTTGGAGATCCTGCCTTTATGTGGTGCTCTTCACTTGGTCCTCAAAGTTTGCACGGGCCTCTGTTTCCATCCCTAAACCCAAGTTGTAAGTGGAGAGGAATTAGTATCCTATAGATCCAACAGTCTTATAGATCCAAAGATCTACAACACCTTCTGGCAAAGCCTATCTCTTTTGGTAAAATTGGACATGATTCAACACCCTCTAAAGCACACACAGAGGGGAAAATGTTACACATGTGCACAAATACTGCAGTTAAGAGGATGACACTCTGAAACACCGAACAAATATCTTTTTTTATGAAAAAGATTTACTGCCAGAAATGAGAAAAATTTGAGACATTTCTTGTTTATAGTCTCATAAAGGATTGAGAGTAGATTGCATTGATAAAAGTACAGTTAAAGATGTGATAGGAGCTCAGAAGTAACTATATGTTGAGATGGAAAATATAATTTTTAAATTAAAGAACAAATGGAAAGAGTTAACAGACTGTTCAATGCAGAAAATAAAATCCATTATGTAGCAGACAGCCTCAAGAAATTTCCCAGTATCTCAAGGAAAAAAATAGGTTAAAATAATGACATATATATATATATACATATATTATATATATATGAGTGGCATATATGTGTATATATATGTGTATGTGTGTGAAATATATATACACATATATATATGTGTGTGTGTATTATTCATATATATATATATATATATATATATGAGAGTAAGAATTTTAGAGCACCTTTAGGAAAAGTGATCTAATTCCCTTTCTAATTTCAGATTCAAACAAGTTGGGTAATCAGCACAGAAGCCAAGAAAAAGAAAAAAGAGGGGAAAGGGGATGAGGAAAAGGAAGGAAGAACTATTTTGTATTTTAAAATAATGGAGTACATAGGTGGCTCAGTCAGTTAAGCATCTGCCTTTGGCACACGTCACGACCTCCAGGTCTTGGGATTGAGTCCCAAATCAGGCTCCCTGCTCAGTGGGGAGACTTCTTCTCCCTCTGCTCCTCCCCACTGCTCATGCTCTCTCTCTCTCTCTAATAAATAAATACAATATTTTAAAAAAATCAGTCTGCAGATCAGACAGGCTCACCAAATATATGAGACATAATTAATAAAAAGAAACAAGAAAAGCATTGGGGACTCTATAAATAATCAAAATTAAAGAACCTAAAATTGGGGCATCTGGGTGGCTCAGTGGGTTAAGCCTCTGCCTTCGGCTCAGGTCATGATCTTGGGGTCCTGGGATTGAGCCCCGCATCGGGCTCTCTGCTCAGTGGGGAGCCTGCTTCCCACTCTCTCTCTGCCTGCTTCTCTGCCTACTTGTGATCTCTCTCCCTCTGTCAAATAAATAAATAAAGTCTTAAAAAAAAACCCTGAAATTTAGTCACACTCATAAATATCAAAGACAATGAAGCAACATGTACAGAATTAGGAGGAAAAGTTGTGCCTCAAGAATGTTGTTTATGTGTGATGGCCTCAAGGAGAGAAACCCAAAGAAGAGAAGGCATTAAATGTAAACCATACTGCATGGAGCACTGGGTGTGGTGCATAAACAACAAATTTTGGAACACTGAAAATAAATAAAATTAAATAAAATTTTTAACAATTAAAAAAATGTAAACCACACATAGATAAAGTGTCAAAATGTCTCTTAAAATACTTACATTTACATTTACAACATCCAACACATGGAAACAACCTAAGTGTCCATCAGTGGATGAATGGACAATAAAGATGCATGTGTGTGTGTGTGTGTGTGTGTGTGTGTGTGTGTGTGTTGTGGAATATTACTCAGCTATAAAAAGGAAGGAAATCCTGCCATCTGTTACCACATGGATGGACCTGAAGGGCATCATGACAAGTGAAATAAGTCAGGCATAGAGAAATAAGTACCGTATTTTCTCACTTATTTGTGGAATCTAAAAAAAGAAAAAAAGGTGAAGTCATAGATCAGGAGAACAGATTGATGGTTGTTAGAGATAGAAGGGTAGGGGGTAGGAAAAAGGCACAAGCTTCTAGTTATGTAATAAGTAAGTCATGTAATGCAATGCACAGCATGGTAACCATAGTTAATACACTGTATTGTTTATTTGAAAGTTACTAAGAGAGTTGATCTTAAAGAGTTTCCCTCACAAGAAAAAAAAGAAATGTTGTAACTGTGTGTGGTGATTCAGGCTACCAAGATTTATTGTGCTCATTTCACAATATGGACATATGTTGAATCACTGTGTCATACACCTGAAACTAATATAATGCTATCTGCCAATTATATCTACATATGCCTAAGTAAACCTACAGATAATACATATATCCACATACAGACATAACCCAATTAAAGAAAATGTTGTTTGTGTTCAGAAATAGGAATATATAAAAATAATTATGCAGCATGATCTAGAGAGTATTTTTCTAAGAAAGGCAGGGTGACGATATCACTAGGAAATCTACTAACATAAATATTAGTACATAAATAAATCAAAAGCCAGAAGAGTGAAAAACAAGAACTTCTGGATGGATGCATCCATTTCCAATACAAGTCTTAGTATCTGAGCTCTTTCTAGACCTGAGGAGGCAGCATGGCAGGGTGGGTGTCAACACAGGCCCTGAGGCCCAGGTTGCTGGCATCCCAATTCCAGAGCTGCCACGTGCTAACTGTATTGTCTTGGGGCAGTCATTTGACCTATTAGTATCTCAATTTTCCCATCTGTATAATGGGGAAAATAATAATACCTCATGGAGGTATGGAGATAATTCAATGAGTTTTATATATACAAATTTACATTGGCACTTGGCCCCTTGCAGGTTATACAAGTATTTATATTACCATTAATAATAGCAAATGCTTAGATAAACCAATATTCCAAGCCAGACTTGACATGAACAGTCCTTATTAAAACTATGACCAAAACTATGGCCTGTTCTCACTACTGTTATTTATCATTTTTGACAGGTTCCAAACAATTCAATAAGATAAGAAAAAATGAGTCATACATATTAGAAAGGAAGGAATCACATTATCATTATTTGAAGACTGATTATGTACTAAAACAAACCAAAGGAATAAACTAAAACAGAAAATCTATTAGATATAAGGCAAGAATCGAGTAAGTAGACAGGTTACAAATTAAACATCCAGAAATCAATTTTCTTTCTATAAACCAGCAAAATAAATTATTAAGTATAATAAAAACCCCATTCAAAATAGGCACACAACTACAAGATATCTAGGAATAGAATTAATAATAAATACCCCAAGGGTTATATGATAAATCCCAGGACCTCACCAAGAGATAACAAGGAAAATTTAAAAGAATAAAGCAATATGCTGAATTCTGGGAAAGCAATACCATGCTGTATCAATTCTCCTCATATCAGTAAAACACCAATGGAGATTTTCAAACTTAGCAAATTAATTCCATTTTAGAAGAATAAACAGCAAAAGTATCAAAGAATAATTTTGGAATGAGGAGTGGAAAAAAAATAACAATGGGAAGATCTTATGCACTTACAATAATTCAATGCTACGGCATTAACACAAGACATGGCAAGACATGGCAGATCAAGAGAAGAATAAAGAGAGCACCAAAGCCTGTGGAATGTGTACAGGTTTGCATACAGTAAAGGTGCCTTCCAAGTCACCAGCAAATGGATTGTGATGGGGCTAAAATAAAAATCACTGGTTAATACTTCAAGGGAAAATCTTAACCCAAACACAAAATTATTCCATTTTGATGAAAGAATTAAATGTTTAAAAAAAACTTGAATGATTAGAGGAGGAATAAAACATATATTCCAATGTTCTATCATCTCCAGACCAGAAGAAGGTCTTCCTATGCATATCCTCAAAGAAGAAACCATAAAGGAAAATAGTAATGATTGAATAAATAAAATTTAAATGTATCTCGTTAGCCTGAAATATCAGAAACCATGCTTTAAAAAAATAACAAATGTACTTGCAATAAAGGGAAAAAAATAACATGATATAAAAAGCAAATTAATAGAGCAATGAAATGCTATAATTTGCTTTTCGATTCACGTTTACCTTTCACTCCCCAAATCATCATGCTCTGCTGGTAAAGGGCTATAAAGAGACATTATCATAACCTGTTGCTGATGGAAGGTCTTATCACTGTGCTATTTCCATAGGGTAATTTGGAAATCCATTTCAAAAGCCTTAAGAATGTTTACCTCTTGGAGCTCACAATTCAAATTCCAGAAATTTATCTTGAGAAAATAATCGTAAGAGGAACAATAGAAAAAAAAATCCTAAATGTGTGGCAATATATTTCTAGTCAAATTTGAATGTATTCACAACATGGAATATTAAGACTGTGGTGTGTTTTGTCCCCAACACCATGGGGACAGACTCACGGGATAGCACCGAAATACAGTAGGTTGACTCGAGTGTGACACATCCGTTACGATCACAATTTTATTTAAAATTGTTAAAATGATTGATGTGTGCTAAAACGTTCACAGCGGTTAGAAATACATGGTGAGAGGGGTGCATGTATTCTCTGTTTTCCTTATTTTATTTTTAATCATGAAAACTACAACATTGCTTTTACCATTCATACTTCCTTAAACAATGCTTGGGAGCCTGGAAATAGTAATGTATCTGAATTATTTTAGATACTGTATGATTTAAAAGTAAAATTAAATTCAAAATTCAATCTTCTTTATTGTTAGTGTAATTAAATATTTCAATAAAATAAATTAAATATTTAATAATAACAAAAGTGGCGATTCACAGACCTGTACCCCTGGGGAAAAAAATATATGTTTATAAAAAATAAAATTAAAATAATAATAATAATAATAATAATAACAAAAGGCAGAGGAGCACTGGTTGGGCGGAGTCAGTTTCTCGAGGGCCCGCTTCTTCCTTCACATGCTACCTGGCATCCTCTAGGGTCTCTCCATTTCTCCGGGTCACTGGCCTGTGCCTGTTTTCCTTTTGGGGTAAACAGCCTGCAATAAGAAATCTATTCTTGTAAACATTCTCAGAATCTTCCCAAAGTGTCAGCATGAGTTAGAGGCTATGACTTTTAGAGTTTTAACCAAGTTTGGAGAGTCTGCAAAAAAATTAACTTTGCACACGCTCTGCCTTGATGTGAACAGAGCAGGAAAATTCCAGCCAATCCAGCCCCTCAGATCTGGGAAGTCCAGCAGGCAGGCAGGCAGGCGAGCCAGAGGGCCGGTAGAGGGCTCCTCGGCTCCCCAAACCCATCAAATGGACTCTAAAGCTTCAGAACCCTTCCCCAGGCATGTTGGTGCCTCCGCCATCTGACGGGCTCCACTGCACACAAAGAAGCCCCTCTGTGTCCATCCTTCCAGCCCCAGCTTCCTGACCCATTGCTGACAACTGTTTCTGTAGTAACTGCAAAAAGGCCCTACATTCACTGGAACAGCAGGCCTGAGGGTGTGGGCTGGACTTCCAATGTGTCCTTTATTTCAGTGCTGGACCTTCCCTGAACCTTTTATTGGTGAATTCTTGCGCAAGCCATGACTGACGCAGTGGACAGTGAACTCCTGGACCATGCATGTGAGGGTAAGTAGGAACAGAGCCTGAGCCCAGGCAGCCTAGGATTTGAGTGGAGAAAGCAGTCTAAGCGAGCCCAACCCTCTTCTACAGATGCACAAACGGGCCACAGCGTACACGAGTTTATGTAGCTGAGCACACCGAGGGTCTAAGAAATGTTCCCCCGGCACGAGTCAAAGGTCCATGTCAACACACAGGCTTTAAACTTCACATGTTTGTTTAAAAAAAGCTTTTGGTGGTTTTGAGGTCATGTGTTCTTAGAGGTTATATGACCCTGTAAGTTCTGCGTTTTTAAAATTCCCCATTCCCTGGGTGCCTGGGTGGCTCAGTGGGTTAAAGCCTCTGCCTTCGACTCAGGTCATGATCTCAGGGTCCTGGGATCGAGCCCCGCATCGGGCTCTCTGCTCAGCAGGGAGCCTGCTTCCTCCTCCCTCTCTCTACCTGCCTCTCTGCCTACTTGTGATCTCTGTCAAATAAATAAACAAACAAACAAACAAACAAATCTTTAAAAAAATAAATAAATAAAATAAAATAAAATTCCCCATATTCCCTTTCCTACCAGAAGGCTCACCCAGTATGGCACCAGGGGCATGCACAGCTCTAGCCATGGACAAAAGGAGGTCATCCCCCTCTTCCACTATTTGTCACCCACTGTCCCTCGTCCTCATAGTCCCCTTCTCTTTGACCTGCAGCTCTGTCACTGGCTTCTGAAACCTGCCCTAGGCCCTCTTGTAAGGTGACTACCAGGAATAATCTCTCTAGCTGGGGTCACTATGGGTCCTCTCAGACCCACTCTTAAGCTTCCCTTCTAGTGCCCCAGACTGGAGAGAAATGAGAGAAGGTCCTCCTGCCTAGGCCCATATGAATCTTATACATATTGTATGAAACTCATCTGCAAAGGGCCAAGACTCCAGAAAGTAGATGCTGGTCACATCAACAGAGCAGAGTTCTGCTTTGCCAGGTTTCAATCCACTTCAGTTTCTGAAGCCCGACCAGGTCCTGAGGGGCATGGCAGAGGAGCGAGGGAGGCTAGGATAGTGAGGGGGCAGTGGGAGGCTTCGCTTGGTGGGCACGGGCAGTGCCTCGGAGCCCAAAGGTGTGCAAGCATTTTAATACACTGATAATCGGCATGGCCATACTGGAATACCATCCCTGACCCTGACCCAGGCCTCCACGCCCTACACCAGCCTATCTAAGTGCAACCAGCCTCCTTGTCAGATGAGGCGGCAAGACACAAACCAAAGGACCTTCACGAAAAGGTAGGATGACATTAAGGTGAAGCCTCAGCTCCCAGCTTTCCCATATGTATGGTGGGTCCTCAGCAAGTGGCCCACCACACACGTCCTCACGGATCACACTGGAAGGCCAACAGCTTTTGCAAAAGGTACGTGCTCTGTGATGATACTCAGATCAGCACCTCTCGATGCATGATCTCCAGATTGGTGTCGACCTGTTCACAAACACTGATCTGTGATCAAACAGGAGGCCTCAGCCTACATGTGAGTCAATCACGTTATATAGAACATGTTTCTAGTTCAGATCTTCTTGCAAGGAAGGAAGCACCGTGGTTATGTCCCTCTGCATTCCAGTACAAGTTCCTAATCTCTTTGCAGCAACAAAGGGATCAACAGCTCATGGCCCAGTTACTTTGTACAGCAATACTTCAAAACATCGTCCCCGAGAAGGCCTCTGCTTGGTCTCCTGCAAAGGGAATATTCTGGTAGTCAGTTGTCTGGAATAGGAATCTCAGCTCTGCCACTACCTAGCCAAATGACCACGTTCAAGTTGCACAACCTCACCAAGCCCAATGTCTTCATCCTTAAAATGGGAAAACAGAACCTATTGCTTAAATATTTTCGTGCAGATTAAATGGAGTATCATATGCACCTGTCCTGGGCAGAAGTGCAGGGTAGATGCCGTATCAACGTGCATTTCAAGCACTTTTTCCCACATGCACTTACACACCAGGGCACAGCAGAATCGCTACAGATTACAAATATACACACATATACCTATAAATACATGTATGCGTGCATGTGCGAATAGGCCCTCAGTTTTGCTTGGCTTTCATGTCCTTTCTTCTAATTTAAACCTGTTTTCCTCCAATATAACCTGGTCAGATGATGTGGATAAGACACAGAGGGGCAAACTATGGACCTTGACATTCAGAGAAGCTAGAGCTTTCATCCACCAATGGGCATCAGGTTACTGAACGAGGTGAGATAGGAGAATTATATTCCTAGCATATGACATTTTTATGGAAAGGAAAAGCTGAATTAAAGAAAATACCGAACTTGAGCAGAAAAGAGAGAAATCACCCCCAAAAGAAAGCTTCATTTGATAAATCAAGCAAGTTGGTCAAAGAGTGAGACGGAGCCACGGGACAGTCAAGGGACCAGAGTGACTTCGTGGGGAGCCCTGCACCCTGATAATATCTTAGCAACATCGCCATTGCTACCACCACTTCCCAAAACCCTAGACCAGCTTGTCTGGGGACTGTTGGCCTCTTGCAGCCATGAGGCTTCTAATGAGGTTTAACCAACCAACAGGGATCCATAAGTAGCTGATAGCTGCTCTCCAATCACATGTGCATTTACACGTGGGGTCTTCTAGGAGCATCCTTGGCTTCATGAAGAACTCGAGAGTTTTCTGAAGGTTGGTGAGCAGGCTCAGTTTCAGCAAACAATTATGAGAGTCTACTCTCCATTCACTCACTCATTAGACATTTATAGCTCTCTGTACGTACATGACCTTGTGCTAGGCGTTACGGAAGAAGAAAGCATGGCCCCAGTGCTCAGAGGGCACTTCTGTGTCTGTCCCCTGCAGGGGACCACCTTCATTTCTCTATCTCTGTATCTCCCAGTGTATACGGCACAGAGTGTGATTTCGGAGTGCAGGGTGGGCATTTAGAGATCATGGAAAGAGACAGAAGAAGACACCAGTCCTCATGGATCCTACCATCTATTAGGCAATACAGGACATACATTGCAATGGAAAACATTCTGGATGTTGAGAGGAAGAGTAATGGCTCTGGCATTAGCTGGACTTGGAAGCTTAAGGACCCGCAGATATATTTTATTCGACTACTTTTCCTGCTCCTGCGCAGTG
Organism: Lontra canadensis; assembly: GCF_010015895.1. Classification (NCBI taxonomy): domain Eukaryota; kingdom Metazoa; phylum Chordata; class Mammalia; order Carnivora; family Mustelidae; genus Lontra; species Lontra canadensis. Next base: position 47,124 of record NW_022631258.1, on the reverse strand, counting down.
TTATCAAGGTGGTCTAACGGAGCAGGTATAGCGATGGAAGCAGCAAGCAGCTGAACACATAACCATTTTACACCTTTCTAACCTCTGCATTTTATCTGCCTAGCCCCTTCAGACATTCAAGTGCTGAGCATTTCTAGTCACTAACACTGCCCCTTTGATACTTTGGTTATTTCTCTTCAAGCTTCACTTGACTGAATACTTTGGAGAGGGACGGAGAGGGAAGAAAACAAATACGAACAGAAAGAGGGGCTAAGATCCATTCGGGCGCACAGATTTATGTGTGGCTAGGAGTTGAACGTTACAATCCGAAAGATAGTATCTGACCAAAAGCAATATAACAACTTTATATTCAGTCGGCAAATGAGGCCTGACCAAATGCAGAGAAAAATCATCATTCAGGACTTAAAAGCAATGAGATGGCTGCACAAAATTTCCACATTGAGTTGATAAGTAAATTAAGAAATAATGGTTAATTTTAAAGTGTTTGAACTAAAGGAATCAGGAAGAAAATTTTATTGACAGCACTGATTAATACAATTAACATTCGGGAGGGGAAAAAAGATTATGTCTGAATCCTTCTAAAACTTTGCTGTTTTTCAGCAAATCACGCCTACCAAATTGCAAATAGATTTGGGACATTGATGTGTGAGACCATATGCATACATGTTGCATTTTAAAATATATGTACAGTGACAGTGCAAGAAGCAATGTGATTCATAAATTTATTTAAGAAAATTATTTTTGCAGACGCCTGGGTGGCTCAGTCGGTTAAGCGTCTGCCTTTGGCTCAGGTCATGATCCCAAGGTCCTGGGATGGAGACCCATGTCAGGCTCCCTGCTCAGTGGGGAGTCTGCTTCTGCCTCTCACTCTGCCCTTCCCCACTGCTCGTGCTCTCTCTCTCTCGCTTGCTCTTGCTCTCCCTCTCTCTAAAATAAAATAAAATAAAATAAAATAATTTTTGCTATGTGCAAAGCATTGACAGATTCCCCAGCTGCAAGTCTAGGCCCCAAACCGTGTGGCCTTGACTGTGCCACTCAGCCCAGATGTAGGCAGGAGGCCCCTGGTCTAGCAACACATTCAGATGAAAATGAAAAGGCTACTCTCCTTCTATCCGCTCACTGCCTAGAGTGGCAGGCTGACATTTTCTGCAGGGAACCCTCTCTTTCCTGTGCATGTAGGTCTAAACACCCCTAGTTCTGCTTCCCGGATAAAGGGAATGTGCTAAACCCCTATAAATCCAGGAACAGTCGCACCACGACTGCCAACCACGCACCTGTGACTTTGTGATTCCCCAGGGTTTGCTTCCGTGTAGGGAGGCCTTCAGAATCCATGAGCAGAGAAGTAATAATAATAGTATTAAACACAGGAGCAGAGCTGAGCACTGTCAGGCTATAATCGCTCTGGCAACAGAGCAAACAGTCCTACGGTCAGCCCATGCAGCTCTGATACCCAAGTGCTCAGGAGGAAACAGCTGGAAACCCCAGCAAGCGGGAGACAGATTAGCAGGCTGTGTTCACTTCAAAAGGGGAGAATGTTTTATTTCGTAATGGAACTCTTCCCAATCAGTCCTGTCTTCTCCCTGCCTGCCTGCAGCCTCCTTCGGCTGTCTCATTTCTTATAGGAAGGGGGAGTGTTCAGGTTAGAGCCTATTGTTGGCTAAAGAACAGGGATGTCCCGTCAGGGAAAGAGACTTCGAAGTTCAAGGTGCAGCGGCAGGGTGGAGAAGACAGGAGCGGGCTGCTGAAGTCCCCCAGAGGGGACGGCCGATGCTGCCCAGGGAGGGAGAACCCAGGCCCTGGGCACGGGGCTGAAGACATACCAGGTGCACCTGCAGACCCAGAGCTCAGCACCTTGACCTTCTGATGCCCGGACGTCAGCAAGGTTTGATTTTAACAAAACCAAAGATCTCCCTGCTCCAAATCATCCCCTCTGCCAATGTGGCAATGCTCAGATGCCTCCTGTTAGTAACCCTTCAAAACAATATCCGTGAATAAAATCGCACCGAGTCCTGTTACAGCTTCTAATGCACTCCTGCCACCAGGCCATTCACTGGAGGTTTGGGACTGGAAGAAATGAGACAGAGAACAGGTAATTTCTGGAAAAAGTATCAGGAATCTGGAAATTTCCAGGTTTTCTATGCCCTTCTTGAGGGTGGGGACCAGGGAAGGATGGGTAAGTAACAAAGGGGGCAGGGAATTATTTCCTTAATTAAAAATCCCCACCTTCCCTGTTTTCATAAACACCCCCTTTTGTTTTCTGTGCAGCACAACCAACCAGTACGGACTCTGCATGTACAGGAGGGACGTGACCATGACCCAGCCACCGAACCCACATGGTGCTTGGCATTACGACCTGCCAGATTGCTTCACTGGACGTCGTCTTCCTCCCGCTCTGGAATGAACATGCAGGCAGAGAATGACTTCTAGCTCTTATGTGACAAAAGTTCAAGTTAGAAACATCCTGTGAAGTAGGTAGATGGGTAATTTAATCCTTATTCAAAGGCAAGGGTTCTCCTGGTCAAGGCTGCTTCCTTCCAACTCCTTTATTGCTGTTTTGGTGCCTCCCGTTAGACCCAAGGAGAGGGCGTAAGAAGGAAAGGTCCAGTCTCATTGGGTGGGTGCGGCTACCCTCTGACGCGGGGGCCACCTGGTGGCCGAGGAGAGATGTATAGCTGCTATTCTCTGGAAGGTCCTGACTACGCGGATAGATCTCTATCCCAGAGGGTCACTGGAGACCCTGCGGTGCGGGCCCTACAGAGCCTTCCCTCTCCGGAATCTTGGTTGGTGGTTCTCTACCACTCTAGATGGCTCAGGTGGGTGGAGCCTGAGGTGGTCCTTTGCTAACTCTCTTGCATCTGACCCCCCATCGATGTACTTATTCAACCTATTGCTTTTCCTCTAGATTACCTGGGTGGGAATTCAACCCCAATCCACAATGGCGCCCAGATTTCAGGGTCACATACTGGGGCTCTTTCCGTGTTCTCACTGAAGCTGCTCCTCCAGGCTTAAGGCAGAGCAGGGGAGGTGGGATGGAGTCCATAACACAATCTTATCCTCACCAACCTTCTTTCTACATTGGCCTCTTTCTACATTCTTGGTTTGGCTACCAGGTCCAAAGGTTACGGCATTTGATGGCACATATTTCCTTTGAACCGCCCCCCCCCTCCAACACACAACTCTTTAGTATTGGGCAGCATATATGCTTGGGAACTTCAGTGGTAATTTTAACACCCAATTACATTCTGAGTCCACTCTAACATTCTGGATTTTCTATATAAGAGTTGAGGGCTTTGCACTGATTTCCCCAGTCTCTTATACAAACTTACTTATGAAAAATAGGCTCACTGATCGCAGGGAGGACCACAGTCTCTGATCAAATGGAAGCAAGATTCTAATGCTGTTCAGGGTGACAGAACAACTGTTCATCTCCAACAACCGTGCCTCCAGCTATGGAGAAAACCCTTGTGCTAAATACCCAGGACCCATGAAGGCACTTGGAGATGTAGCTTGTTTTAATTCTCTTTTTACCCCCTTTATTTCATATAATAAAGGGTTGATTTCCTTTATTTTATGGTAATTGTGCGGACAAATCCATGTTAAACGTCACATTTTTAAGCAAGCACATAATAATAACATATTTTCATCACTCCAAAAAGGAAGACTTTTTAATCATTCCCTTAGTTTGCAAACTAAGTTCCCTAGGTAGGGCCTTTGTTTTTTCTTTCTTCACTCAGATAAACTGTGCCCTCCTTGAGGAAACAGGTTTTGCCTTATGAATGTGTCTATGTCTGTTTTCCCTTACTCAGACCTTGCATTGATTAGACATTGACCAGTGTTTGCTGAATAGGGAGGCTTCTATTGAACATCTCCTATCAGGCCTTCTGCTGAGAATCTTCCAGGCATCTCAGTTCTCATCTCGACCCTGTAAAGGGTGATGTTGACATCTCCATTTCATTGTTGAGAAGACCAGAGCACAGAGAAATTACGTATCTGGTCAAGGACCATCCAGCTGCTAATTTCCAGACTGGGGATGTGAACCCCAAATTGTCTGGCTCTGAATCCATCTGGTCGTACAACAGTAATACATAGACCTTCGTGGTCAGTTTAAGTATCAGGTCCTTCACTGATGCAAACATTCTAGTGTGTTTCTGTTAGGGTTCATTCATTCATTCATTCATTCATTCAATTACTTGTTTATTCTTCTAGGTTTCCACATACTGAGAGTGAGGACTCTGGCAGATTACTTAGCATCCAATCCCACACAATAGAGACATTAATTGTCAGTTTAGGCACAGCCATAGGATCTCTTTTCTTGGAAAGTCTGTAACCCTAAAGTATCCCCTCCCCAGCTAGATACTGCAAAAATAATTTAAAAAAAATGCTTAAAATAGGCAGCAAACTAATAGCAATCTTCTAGGAAATGATGCTAACTACAGAACATGCAACTCTGAACCCAGATATCAAATTTCTAACAAAGTATTAGAGGTCAAGAGAGAGGCATGAGACATCTGTCTTCTCTTTGAAAAGAGGTGTCAAGGAGGATGGCGATCGTGGTATAATTCCTCTGCCTGCCCAGCATCCAACGGCTGTCCAGCTCTAGCCTCCCAGCTTCCTCAGTGTACGTTAGATCTATAGGACCTGCATCTCAGCAAGCAATCCAGCCAGCCAGAAAGGAAAGGCCAATCTTTCTTTCTTGCAACCACCTCCAATTTCTACCACCAACTACTCTGGAACTCTTAGCTAACTCGGCTTCTGAGGACAGAGGAAACAGGAAGCATTCTCACTTGAGCCTGGTCTTGCATGAGGCTGTTGATGACAATTCCCCCAACCCTGCCCCACCAGTCTCCCTTCCTGTATTTTGGAGTGGGGTGTGGCGCCAGGAGAAGTACTTAAATCTTACTCTTCTTAGTAAGTTCTGGGAAGGGATCTGCCCAATGAGTTTTTTGGTTGTTTGTTCTTTGGTTTTTGTACTTTTGTTTTGTTTTCATGACTTTTACTGTAATCTACTAGCTGCAAATTCCAAAACTAGGGGAAGTCTCGATTAAAATTCTCCTACACTAGCAACCTGGATTATAATTCTGCCCTCATCAAAAATTTCGTTGGTGGGGGGACAATTTTGTGTGCAGTTTTGAGTATTTCTATGATGTCTCCACACTTCACCTGTAAGATAAAGTTGGAAGTGAGGTCCAAAGGCCAACTCCAATGCTTCTCCCAGTTCTGTGTGTGTATGTGTGTGTGTGTGTGTGTGAGAGAGAGAGAGAGAGAGAGAGAATGGGAGAGCTCAAGCAGGGGGAGCAGCAGGCAGAAGAAGATGTAGGGTCCTTGCTGAGCAAGGAATCTAATGCAGGACTCTATCCCAGGACCTGGGATCAAGACCTGAGTCAAAGGCAGACCCTTAACTGAATAAGCCACGCAGGCGTCCCTATACTCCTCCCAGTTCTAACCCTTCATGACTCACCTCATCCTGCTCACAAGGAGAGCTGCCCTCCTTAGTGCTTCTGTGACCATGTTTTTAAAATCCAACTCCAGGGACACCTGGGCAGCTTAGTTGGGTAAGCCTCCGCCTTTGGCTCAGTCACGATCTCAGGGTCCTGGGATCTGGCCCCATGTTGGGCCCCACACTCAGCGGGGAGTCCACTTCTTCCTCTCCTCTGTCCCTCTGCCCAGTCATGCTCTCTCTTTCTCGCAAATAAATAAATAAATAAATAAATCTTAAAAAAAAAAAAAAAAACAAACAAAAAAACCCTAGCTTATTAGTGGGGGTCTTGGGGCAGGCATCAGAAATGCGCACCAGCCTAGGATTCTGAGTGTGGAGTTTCTGTATCTAGATCCTTGCATCAGCTTTGGGTCAGCAATCCTGGGAAAGGTCAAGACCTATGGTTCCAGGCAAGAGTCAGTCTACAAATGAGGGACACTGGCTGAAATTAAAGTCTAAGGAGGCCTCAAGAGTTAAAACGGGGTTCCTGCTCTCATTTTGTGAGGCAGTTATTTAAAAAAAATGAGATAACAATTATTAGTAGTATAAACATCTGGGGTAACACATAATCATATTTAGTCCAGAATCATGAGAGACCAATAGGGATATCAGTGCCCATTAGTCACAGAAACAAAACAAAACAAAAAACCCTCATACTCAGACCTAACAAACATCAAAATTGTCTAGTCATTCTTTAAAAAAAATACAATAAATTCCTTCCAAGTGACAAACACTGTTACATAGTTCTCAGGCTGAGGACACAACCCCCGCTCCCTCATGAAACATAGTATAGAACAGTTACTTAATAATTGTTTTATTATAGTTTTTAAAATGCTGTGGTCAGGGGCGCCTGGATGGCTCAGGGAGTTGGGCCTCTGCCTTCGGCTTGGGTCATGATCTCAGGGTCCTGGGATCAAGCCCCACATCAGGTTCTCTGCTCAGTGGGGAGCCTGCTTCCCCCTTTCTCTCTGCCTGCCTCTCTGCCTTCTTGTGATCTCTGTCAAATAAATAAATAAAATATTAAAAAAAAAATACTGTGGGGGCACCTGGGTGGCTCAGTGGGTTAAGCCTCTCTGCCTTCAGCTCAGGTCATGATCCCAGAGTCCTGGGATCGAGCCCCTCATCTGGCTTTCTGCTCAGCGGGGAGCCAGCTTCCCCTCTCTCTATCCCTTCCTGCCTCTCTGCCTACTTGTGATCTCTCTCTGTCAAATAAATAAATAAAATCTTTTAAAAAATTTAAAAAAAATACTGTGGTCAAAAAATGCAGATACTGTGAGAACACATAAAAAGGAATCTAACAGAGCCCAGATAATTATGCTGATCAGGTCCTGTCACTTTATAAATAAATATACTCTAGACATATATACCATAGACATTTACAAACTAGGCACATAAACACATAAATACATAGATGGATGGAAGCATAGATGCGTTTGTCCCAGAGGAAGATCTTCCTCTTCCCTATGGTCCTTTTAGATGGATTTAAGAAACAAATAGATATGAGACAAATTTAATAGGCATACGTAAAGGGAATCCACATAGACATGGAAATTCCAAAGACAGTGAGGCAACAGGAAGATTATATGACCTTAAGAGAGGGGCAGGGTCTGAGAATACTGAGGGGAGAAAGCTCATTTGCAAGAAGTTGAAAGGGATATTTGGAAAAACAAAGTTCCCCTATTATGCAAGTAAATTCTGGAGGTAAAGGGACTCTCTGTTATTCCAGGCTCCCCTTTCCAGTGCGAATTTAGGCAGTTTTGAGGAATACAGAGAGCTTCCTCTGCCGGGTTTTGATTATTTTTAACTCAAAATAATCTTTATGTCCAAGTGGCCCATCTTGGGATAGCCTGTCCTACTCCCCTACAGTTGGATAGATGACAGATACAGATATATAGACATAGTTTAATCCCAAATAAATCCTAAAGAGGAGGTTGAGAGGAGGTTAAAGTAAGATGATCTTTGAACCCTCATTGAGCAGGACCCCTGATCTTACGCCCAGGATGCTTTCTGTCAGGACATCATAGCTCCTTGCCTGCTGGAAGCCCTTACTCCCTGTTCTCCCTTCTGGTATGCCCCAGGCCACTGGCCCATTTTATCCATCCCAGACGTAGGAGACTTAACAAAGATGTGTCCTTGCCCATGATGTGAGACCAGGCCCCCTTCAGTTCAGACAGAACAAGGTCGGGAAGAATGAGTCCAGACAGAGGACACTAATCACCCATATAGCACATATAGCATTTCTGGAGAAAACTATTAACCACAACTTTGAAAAAGTGACCTGCATTTAGCAATAACACCCAGTCTTTCCCTGGCATTTTTATATCCTACTGTTAGTCACTTTTCCAACCCATGGGGCAATGGATTTCCACTCTAAACGTCACCTCTAGTTGATATGTACATATATACACACACACACTGTTTTCTGCATCTCAATAGCTTTACACACGCAGGGTAGTTCTGCCCCGAGGCTGGGTATAAATAAATTGACAGTCTGGTTTCCCACTAATGCCATCAGAGAAAGCAGTTTCAGAATACTAATCAGAAACTCTCATGAAGTGAGAAAACCTTGTGTCAAGAAGCAGGAAGCACTACTGGGGCCAAAAATCAATTGGTCAGAGGGACTCTGGGACTTCAGGGCATGTGGAGTTGGCTTCAGGGACCAGAGAAAAGACTGCTTAGGGCTTGGCGAAATGACTAGGAGGAAGCATTGAGCCTATCACCAAAAAGAAATCAAACGGATCAATGAGGAGGGTGAGGGTCTCCAATGCAGCAATAGTTGGTAGGAAAGGAATCAGTCGATCTTCAAGAGAGGTTAAGTTCAAGGGCAGGAAACCAACATGGCTAGATGGGTTAGAGAGCTGGGAAAGCAGGTGGAAGCAAGGGCAAAGAAAATAAGATTTCACAGAGGGAGGGAGAGGGGAAAACAAAAGTCTGTCACATGGGGTACCTTGGTGGCTCATTTGGTTGAGCACCGACTCTTGATTTCGGCTCAGGTCATGATCTCAGGCTCAGGAGATTGAGTCCCACACTGGGCGCCCTGCTCAGTGGGGAGTCTGCTGCAGATTTTCTCCCTCCCGCTCACTCTCTCTTCCTAAATAAATAAATTCTTTTATAAAACAAAAACAGAGTCTGTGACATAAAAACTAATCTCAGTGGACCTGTGTTTCTAACCTCACATGGAGAGGAGGCATCTGCCCACCTCTGTCCTACCCTGTCTGGGAAATAGGGCTTTTGTGATAGAAAGGACCTTTCTGATATTCACTAAGGAGGCAAAAGAGCCAGAAAACATTTTATCACTAGATATACAAAGGCAGGAGCCTCGGGCTTACATTACAAAAGCTCACTTGAGTTTCCCACTTCATTTCCTGTTTCTAACATTCTCTACTAGAGAATAAACAGTGGAGAACACAGGGTTCCAGGTTCAAGGTAGGGAAAGGGCTCCATCGGGAGCTGCAGTAAAGGAGAGGATGGAGAAAGTCAAGGAGTGCCCAAGGGTTGTGAAATTCATACAAAAGTGGAGTGACAAGATCAGGGTCCTGTGCCTCAGGAGAGACGCACCCAAGGAAGTCCCAAACAACATGCACTTGTTTGTACTGAATTTGAAAGTCTGCAGGTTTATGAAGAGAGTAACAGGAAAACCAGGCTACAGAGATCAATGGTCAGTCAAATCAGAACCACGTCATGTTTTAAGATATATATATATATAATTACTTTTGGGTGCATAAAGGACTTGTACCATCAAAGTCTGGCAGTGCAGAGGTCCACTAGATGCTCCCTTCAATGAAGAGCCAAGTGTGATTCATAATTTGATCTCAGTGAGTGGCAAGGAAGCATTTCCTTTAGGACTGTATAACCTCGCATTAGTGGTAAAGTTGTTTTCCTAAACAACGTAAACAATACCCCCTAAACCTCCACGATGGTATCTGTGCACTTTTTAAACACTATTAATTTTGTTAGCTCACTCTTTCTTTCTAGAAATGCTGATCATACTCAAATTATTAGAAATTTCAAATTATTAAAGTAAAATTTAATGTCCTACACAGTTCTTTACCCTCTCCTAATTCTAATGGCTGAGAGCAAGTGATGAGTATTTAATATAGAATGGGGGCTTCCTAGAAATCACACTTCCATTGCCAACGGCTGGCAGAAAAATACCCAAACTCATCAAAGACCACCATGATTTCATCTATTTAATTAAGAGTGTAAAAAAAGGGCCAGGTACCACATTTCACACTCTGTACATTATCTCATTTATTTTACTTAATTACACTTGTAATATATAATATCATAACATAATTAAATATAAGATATATTATATGACATATAATTTATAATATATTGTATAATATATAATACCTCAGTGGAAGTAGCCATTATTATCCTCATTTTACACGTGCTCAGGAAAGTGAAAGAACTTGTCCAATATTTCAGGTGTCCACCAGTCTTCCTGCTGTATCACACTATATTGTAAGGACCTCCTACAGTGGCCACACCATTCCTAATAAGCCCACAGCCAGATAGTCCTCTCATCATGTTTACTTCAACCCAGCCCCAACTCTCTACCAACTACCTCTCCTCCTAACTATCCAAATTGTATACCTTCTTGACGAATTTCCTGACCTCTACAAGCTAACAATGACTTCCCATCTCCCAAAGAACAGTAATGACAAAGATGGCAGCAGCAACAGCAGCACTGAACATCTAACAACACCTAAGTGCCATTTCTAACTTCCCCAATGGTGTGTGTTCTTCCTGTCAACACCTATGAACTTGATGGTAAGGGAACCCTCTCCTAGAAGTTAGACAGCCCCAACACTGTGCATGATAGAAGATTTTTAACAAATATTTAGGAGAGATGGGGGGAGCAGTGGAAAGAGAGAAAAACAAGAGGGAAAATATTGATTATCTACTTCTGAGTGTCAGTTTGGAGAAACTTAAACATTCTTTGTATGTTTATATATTTCCACCAAGTATTAGTGAAGACATTGTTGCATGTATTGGTAGATAATCAGCTAGTCCAATTTCTATCTTCCAACTCCGCACTCAGTTATGCTCCAACAGTAGGAGAATAGGTTCTTCATAAGTGTTCACAATTCAAAGAGAAATGAGAGGAAGACTTGTTTGCATTCCCTAAACACCTGTACCTCCTTGCTAATAATCCTTCCAGGGAAGAATGCCTTTCCAGAGATTGAGAGCAGCTCCTGATCTGTCCCATTAGATGTATCTGGAATGACAATGCCAGTTGGTCCAATAAGCCCTTCCCTTGCCCCACTTCCTGGACCTTCCCTTATGAATGAATGCATCACCTTTTCCAGCAGGCTGTGGCATGAATTTTGGTCAAAACAAGCCATCCTCAACTGCTTTAGTGTAATGCTGCTCTGAAAAGAGCTGTTAAGAAGACGTTTCATTCCAACAGAGCGAAACCAGATCAAGAGAGATTCCAGGGAGGCAATCTCTTGGTGCCCCTGGCTATATGAAACTTTTATCTGATTTTGATGGTTACTGGCATCTTTAGTCAAGGGAAGGCGGTGTGTAATCTTTGTTTCTCCATGGCTGGCTGACTTGGCAGAGCCAGGTCATCAGGAGAGACTTACTGTGAAGGGGACTGGGAGGTCAATAGCCATGGCCCTCCCCAAAGGAGAGCGTTAGTGACACCTGGAGGAAAAGGCTTGGAATCAAATATGATGCCAACAGGCTATCCTGATACCCTGCCACAGGTCACCTTCTACGAATGCATGTGGGTCCTACTGTGAAAGTTAAAAAACACTAGGATGTGTTCTATACAACCTTGATCAGGGCCCTGGAACTAATGAACATCATAAACTAGTTCTTTTCAACTGAATATAAGATCATGGGCAAGAGAAGGCCCCAGTCTGGAGGCCCACAGCTGGATCCAGCCCACAGGTACATTTTAGTTTGTTTTTTTGGCTCGCAATCTATCTTTCTTTCTTTCTTTTGAGATTTTTATGTATGTATTTATTTATTGGGGGGGTGGGGATGGGAAGGAGCAGAGAGAAAGGGAGAGAGAATCTCAAGCAGGCTCCAAGCCCAGTGCAGAGCCCAACACAACTCAATCCCAGGGCCCTGAGACCAAGACCTGAGCAGAAATCAAGAGTCAGATGCTCAACCAACAAGCTACCCAGGTACCCCCAACCCACAGGCTATTTTTTTCCTAAACAAAATTACACAACCATGTTACATAAATTGGAAGATTTTTCATTAAAATAAGTATTTATCACATATCTTTGAAAAATGAGAAGATCCGAAAACACATTTCTATTGCCAACAACTAGGCAGAGCAGTTGGGAGAAAGGTAGGGGCAGTAAAGGAGGCATTTGTCTAGATGACGGAAGACCCCTAACCCCATTGTCCTCTTACCCCCTGGGTTTTAATCCTTTATGTCACCTGCTTGGCCCCTAGACATATCTGACTCTTGGGTGAAGAAAGACAGGCTAGTATTTTGACTACCAGCAAACCCTTGTCATCATTCTGCTGACGATGGAGTTTTCCCCCATGAAAGGACCAGCATTCGAACTTGGTTTCCTCTTACCTCTGCTTTGAGGCAAGCTACTTATTTAACTGAAACTCAACAGTTCTGATCTGTTTCCATTTACAGGTAGCAGAGACTACCTGTAGCTCCCTCATAAAATAAGACTGGGGAAACACAGTTGGGGAAAAAAAATGAACTCCACAATTTAGTTTTATTTCGTGCTCTCTGTCTGAGAGCATGAGACATGGGCTAGTTACAGCCCAAGGTGATGGCACTTCTTTGCCTGCAGCTCCTGAACACAAAGGGGAAAGGCATCATGATTAAAGATGTGTATGAAATGTGTTCCTCCTCTCCTTCATTCCATATGTTGGCTTGTGTCTCTCCCAACTGGGACCGAGACAGCCTGTGGTCACCAGAGGGGACGGCACAGGGAGGGTGAATCAACCCATTAGGAGCAATAAGGGTAAAACCTGGGTGCTTTTATTAGCTTTGATTTGTATTGCTTTCAGGGCTCAAGTGTGGGGTTTATAAAAAAAAAAAAAAAAGAAGAAGAAGCAAGCAGTTATAGATTCTGCACTGCTCTTTGCTATGGTTTATATCCGATGTCTGTAAAGGTTTTATTGGATTATTGGTAGCGTGTTATTTGCCCGAACACAAAAAGTCCTGCTAGGCCTTGAGAATAACACAGAGGGAAGGGGGAAATTTGCAATATTACAGGATTTGAGCAGAAGTCTACTCCCGACACCCGGGTGGCAGGGAAGGGGGAAATGAGCAGACACTAAAAATCACAGTGTATGGACCATCATTTAAGATGAGGTCACTGAATGGATGTGAAGGGAGCCCACCAAGCCAGAGCTGTTCCTTATTTGTAAATCATGACCCCTGGGATATTTGTGCTGATTTAACTCATCTTGCTTTTCAGTTGAGGGGATTATGAGAGGACAAAGCAAAAAGGCTACTTGGCAATATCCCAATTGGTTGATGGGTGAATTAGATTTTCATGAAAATAAAAGGAATATACATTCTCAGGGATAAACTCATTGTAAAGCTCTACACCAAGAATTCTCAAGCTCAGCACTAGTGACATTTGGCAGCAAAAATCTGTGTTATGCGGGGGGCACCTGTGTGGCTCAGTGGGTTAAAGCCTCTGCCTTCAGCTCAGGTCATGGTTCCAGGGTCCTGGGATCGAGCCCCGCATTGGGCTCTCTGCTCAGCAGGGAGCCTGCTTCCTCCTCTCTCTCTGCCTGCCTCTCTGCCTACTTGTGATCTCTGTCTAATAAATAAATAAAAATCTAAAAAAAAAAAATCTGTGTTGTGGGGACTGTCCCACACATCACAAGATGTTCAGCAACATCTCTCATCTCAACCCACACAAAGCCAGTAACACCCCCACCGGGTTATAACAGCCCCAGATGTCTCCAGACATGGCCATGTGTCCTTGGCAAAGTGGCGGGGGGGCACATATCTCCCCCTGTTTAGATCACTGCTTTACGCAAACTGAAGTGTGTGTGTGTGTGTATGTGTGTGTGTGCATACATATTGGGACAATGTAATGAAGTTATTCATAAAACTCGACAAGAAAACTTCAAACATGATGATTATAAATCATTTAACTCCAACAAAATGAGTCTCTGAATGAGTTCCCAGCAATCGAAATGGGCAGTTTTTTTAAGAAAGCAAAGCAAAAAATCAGTCAGCTGAGTATTAGTTTCAGGGAGGTCTTACCCCAACAGATGCATCCATCTACAGCCCGGGGGTGGGGGACACACATAGCTGTGACATACGAAGTACTTAAACCACATCTCTGTGTGTTTATATTGAATCCTGGGACATCTTTCTAGAAGTTTTAAGTCACAAAGGAGAAAAACCTCCAATAGCCAGCAAAAAAAAGAAGTGTGTTGTGTTCCCCAACCCCCCACCTTCCAACATTAAAGCCTGGTTCTTATCTTTAGATCTTCAACAACAACAACAAAGAAATTAAGAGACACATATCTGTGTGTTTCTCTGTAAGAAACCACAGAAGGAGGCACCAATTTTGTTCCCTTTTTCACTAAGAGGAAGTCATGTCATAGCTGCTTAAAACCACCTATGTTGCTCGAGTTGAATAAGAGATGGGGGGCGGGGGCAGGGTTGCCTCTAAGTATTACCCACCAATCTTTTGATTCCCAAATAACATTTAAATCGAAAGTGCACTTGGGTTTAAGCACAGGTGTCCGGGTTCCTATTCTGGCAGAGGTTTCTCTTTTACCATACTGGAGAAAAATAGTGACAACCATTTAGTGGTTAAACTATGTCACACAATGACACTGTTCTGAGCGATGAGAGTCCCCCTGAACTGGAGACTGTCAAAACCCATGAAAGCCTCAGTGCCATTTCTCAAAATGGGACGCTTTCCATGCCTACATCAAAGCCATGGGCTGACAATGGCTAAAAATGAATGAGACTACATCAAAAACTAATGATGTCCTGTATAGTGACAAACATAACATTATAAAGTAAAATATAAAAAAGCGAATAATTTTCGGCCTTACCACCAGATCCACCAAAAAAGGAACTGTGAGACGGTGGTCTGGTAAGATGCATTTTTTTATCCAGATGATTTTAGGCCCATTAAAAGTTGGAAACCACTTACTTGAGTTGTAGGTTGGAGCAATAGAGAAAACACAAGAAAGGAATTCTTGAAGACACATGAGAGAGTATTATTAGAATTTCAGTCTCAGAATCAAGCCAATTTGGGGATTTGAACCAAGAAGTGCTAGTGGGATTCACTAACTACAGGGTTTTTCAAGAATCACTGCTCTGTCAATGAACTGTGAAATCAATGAAATCCCCAAACCCGTGCTATCTGGGATTTGTCCTTGGCAGAGAGCAGCATGGTTAAGACCAGCTGTAGGCTACAGGAAATTATACAAGCACCTATATTCAGCGCCCATAGATCTGAGGGATGAGGGAGTTTGGGAAAGGAGACTCTAGATACTGTGCTGATGCTGAATGCCGGCCCATCTGTGATTCAGTATTATTTATTGGAGGGCCACAGATCTTACCTTCATGGGCATCTTGTCTTAGGGTTTTTAAATTCAGTTATTTTTCAGTTATTTTCTTCTTTGCTCTTTTCAAAGTAATGGCTTTTTGTTTTGCTCTTATTTTCATATAATCTCACGTGGGCTAAAGAGAAGCAAGCACGAAGATGTTCAGCCCATGAGAAAAAGGCATACTAAACTTTTGTATTTTGGTATGGGGGCAATTTACCTGTGAGTTCCCCCAGAATCCCACAATGACACTGGTTTACAAAAGATGCCAATTTTCTCTCATACTTATTTTGGTATTACCCCAATGGTATCAAAGACCAAGTTTCCTGATAACAGAAGTTGATGTAGCTTCTACTGTCAAGGTTAGGGTCCCAGATGAGGGATATGTCTTGTATTTTCCTCCAGTAGGCCAAAGATGGTCACATGACCATACTTAACTACAAGGAAGCTGGCGAGAAGTCTTTATTTCAGTGGTTATGTACCAAACTAAAAAATGAGGAAAGGAATTCTATTACTATTAAATAATGGGAGGGGCGCCTGGGTGGCTCAGTCTCTAAGTGTCTGCCTTTGGCTCAGGTCATGATCCCAGAGAAAACACTCCTCACTGGGCTATGGAACACTATGCTTCTGGTTCATCTTCTGGTTTTCTTCCAACCTATTCCTCAGTCTCATCTGTAGGTCTTTCTACTTCAAATTCTCAATGACAGAGCACCCAGGACTAAGTCAAATATATATGTCCAGTCCAGACTTCTCCTCTCCTGGCTCATGATCCAACTACCTAGTTGGCATTGCTTCTTAGATATCTAATAGGAATCTCTAAATATTTACAAAACTGAATTGTCTATAATGGCCCTAACTGCTATAGATCTGTTAAGTTTTCCTCATCTAAACTGATGGCAATTCCATCCCTCCATCCTTCCAATGGTTCAGGCAAAAACAAACCAACCAACCAACCTACCTCTAGGAGTCTTTCATAATTCTTGTTCTTTCCCTCACCCGCCACATCAAATCCATCACAAAATCCTGCTGGTTCTACTTGCAGTATATATGTGGAATCCGACAGCCCACTTTCATTTCTAGCACCCTGGACAAGACATCATTAGTTTTTACTGGATATAATCTCTGTCTAGTCTCTCTGCTTGCCCCTTTCCTCCTACCCTCCCTCCAACATCCCAAACATTTTTCTCAAAAGTGTAGCAAGACAGTAAGTCAAATCATGTCACTGGCTTTTCATTGTTCTCAGAAAAAAACCCAAAGTCTTTATCATAGCCTAACGTATATGACATGATACAGCCCTTGGCCAACCTCCTATTTCCTACTACTATACTCATTGTTTAGAATGTTCGAGTCACACTGGCCATCTTACTGTTCCTCAGAAATGTCAGACATGTCCACACATTGCACTGACTCTTCTTTTTGAAATATTCTTCTACAACTTACCTGCATGGCTCAGTCTTTTACATATCAAATCATCACTCGAACATCACCTTCTCAATGATAACCACCTACACTTCACCTTGGATAATCCCAAAGCCACTTTTCCTCAGTTATTTTAATTTCCCACTTTCTAAAATCTGACTGATTCCAGTATTACACATATTCATCTGTTTGTGTATATAATACAAAATGTATATTGAAAATTGTACAAATTACAATGTGGGCTGCACAAGAATAAGAATTAATGTTTGTTTTGTTCATAAATGTGGTCTTGGCCCTTAAAACAATGGCTGATCACCAACAGGTGATCAACATATTTAGGAAATTAACAAATATGAGACATGGGTAATATTTTTGTAATTTTTTCATGTTTTAAATATTTCTTATTTTACAATTTATCTTTAATGCATCATTTTGTTAACTATATGGTAAAAAATGACCTATTAAGATTAAGATTCTTAAACTCTTAGTTTTACTTCTAGTTCAATCAAGTACTAGACTTAATATTAGATAAATCAATTACCCTATTGCACTTTAGCTGTTATCTTTTTAATGTGCTAGTTTAGAAAAATAAATAAAATAAAAATTTAAAAAACATGCTAGTTTAGGCTGAGCTGAAGAAGATCCCACAAAGGCAGCACCAAAGCATGTTCCAATATGTAAAGTCACACTAGCATACAGGATTGTGATGATGCTTTGTTTTTAAATGAAGCAACAAAAAATCCAACTCCTTCTGGGTAAGGAAGCATTGATTTTTTTAAATACATCTTTTGGAATGTATTTTATTATTTTTTTATTTAAATTCAATTAACCAACATATAGTACATCACTGTTTTTTATATAGTTTTCATTGATTTATCAGTTGCACATAACAACCAGTACTCATCACATCACATCATGTATTTTATATTTTAACTTAAAAACAAATAAAACCTGATTTCTCACCATCTATCACACACACACATTAAGGATGCAAAATGATATATTTTAGGTCGTAGTACTGACCAAAGGCAAACTGAGAAGTGAGTCCCTGATTCCCAGTCCAGAACTGTTCCCATCATATCACATGGGATTCCACAGGAAATCTCTCTTCAGTGAGGTAGAGGATAATATTGTAGAAGGTCTTTCATTATCTTAAAAAAAAAAAAAAACCAACTAACCCAAACTCAGGACTCAGAGTCTAAGTGTGGGAAGGGAACACCAGAAACATCTCTTTCCTCTCAGGGAAGGCTGGGGGCCAAGGGAGAGCAAACAGAAAGATGTGGATAACGGAAACAAGGAAATTGAAAAGAAAACCTTCTCTATGAGAAGAGGATAAATAAGACTGGATAGTGCTCTCAAGTTCAAGAGGACTGTCAAGGGTCCAGCATACCTATTTCCAAAAATCCCTCTAATAGCCACTAAACTGAAATGAACAAAACCAGACATAAGGAAGCCTTCTGTTTGGAGTTTTTACTGCCACCAGGCAAGTCAGCATGGCTCTCAGCAGAACTATTTACACGGAATTACCCATAATGCTTGACACCGCGATCATTCCCTTCTGCCCTGATGCATATTCGACTGACAGCATGGAAACTCTGTCAAAAGGAAAAAGTAAATGACTCAGCAAAGTGTGGATGTAAGACAGGGAAATGAACATCCAGAAATTCCACTACATGTGAAGATTCACTCCCGACCTAGTCAGGTAAAGAAAGAAAGGATATCACACGTTCAGAGGAAAAATACAAAATGTTCCCAATTCAACCAATAAATAGTGCCTCTCTGATATGTGATCAGAGATCAGACATAACCTGAAAAGGAAGCTGAGGAATCGGAGGTGTTGTTTGTTCGTTTGTTTGTTTTTCTTTTAACGTTGTTGTCCTAATGTTTCCTGGCCCAGAATTCTTCCTGCAAAAATTTTCAGAGTTTTTATGGTGTAGTGAAAATAATTTTGACCTAAAAATCCAAAAACCGAGACTGTAATGCAGGCTTTAACATCCCTTATTCACTGTGCGAACTTGGACCAAACACTTAACTCCTCTTGATATCATTGCTAAGATTAGAGTACCTGATTAGCTGACCACTATGATCCCTAACTCCTACCAAATTCCAGGATGTCTTGTAGCTCTCACCTTCCTGAGCTGTCGGTCAACAATATCCTTGTGGCTTCTGTGGAAGGAGCATAGAGGACAGAGGACCTGGGTCACAGTCCCATCATGGGCTCTGAGCAGTTTAACCAACGCCCAAGAGCCTCAGTTTCCCCACATGTTAAATGGAATCACAATAGAAAATCTACTTCTCAGATTTTGAAAGTTAGGAGTAACTCACAATGTATGTTTATTTTTCATATTTTTTTTTTAGATTTCATAAATTCAAATCCACAGAAAAGTTGAAAGAATAATGTCCACGGACACCCATATATCTTTCATCAGTGTTTAACATTACACCACATTTCCTTGCTATTTTCCTACACACACAGACACACACACACACACACACACACACGTATGTATTACTTTTACTGAACTATTTTAAAGTACCTTGCAGACCCTACAGCATTTGTATTTGACTCCTAAATACATCATCACGTCATCACCAAAGAACAAATAGACATTCTATATAACAAAAACATTTCACACTCAAAAAGTTTAACACTGATAAAATAATCTTAACTAATAAACAATTTGTAATGAAATTTCTCCAATTCAATCACATTTTAGGTTGCCATGGCTTCTTTTTCACCTTTAATCTAGAACAGTCCTTTAGTTCTTTGTTTGCTTATTTGCCTCTGATGTCTCATGATACTGATCTTTATTTTTTTTTTTTTAGTATTCAAGCCAATGGTTTTTTAGAATATTGCACACAAAACATATGAACAAATCTCACAAATACAGTGCTGAGTGAAAGATGCCAGACATTAGACAATACAAAAACAGACCCAACTTATCTCTGCTGTTAGAATTAGGAATCTTAGGGATGTGCAGGGGTTACTGACTAGAAGAAACATGAGGCTGATCTATCAACAGTCTAATCCTTGACCCAGTAGTGATTATGTAAATGTGTGTTCACATATTACTTAGGAAATCAATGATTTAATTAAGTGATTATTTGTCAAAATAAAATTAATCGAGAAATTGAAACAAATATAATTAGAGTTGCTTTAATTCTTTATTTTCACTATATGATGGATAAAGTAGTCAAAAATATAGATGGATATCAATGATTATACTAACATAATTAACAAAAGTGTGTGAATAGACATTATTTGAATTTTATATAGCAGAAACTAAAACATTATTCTTTCTTTTTAAGCTTGAAAGGAATGGTCTTCAAAAAAAAAAATGTTTATTGGGACACAAGCCTGCAGTGAGTTCCCCAAATTAAACATATAGTTCAACATTATTTGTTTAAAATTCAGCGAGAATAAAAATTTCAAAAATAAGTTTACAAAGCCCTAACCATAGAAATTGAAAGCTGCTACTCTATGAGTCCATTGAGTCACAGACTGAAAGCATAATAAGTAGTAAAGTACTTAGAAACCATCTTAAATGAGAATATCATAAGTCTATGTAATAAATACAAGCATACATAAATTCAAGTTCTTAATACCTTGTTATTAAATAATTTTTTAATTATCAAGAATTGAGAAAAAAATAGAAAAGCAGCCTCAAGGAGGAAATGATGAAATGCAGCAAAAAATAATTACTAAACAATGTGAGAGCCAGCAGAAATAAGTAAATCAAAGAACTGATTCTTTAAAAAAAGGTAAAAAACAAAAATTGTAAAAAGGTTTAACAATCTAATTAAGAAAAAGAGATGAATTAGAAATAAGATATGTAAAGCTCTTTCCACAGTACCTAACCCAAATTAAGCTCTCAATTCTATTATTATTCACAAAGAAAATCAAGGATATCGGAATAGATACGGGGACACATAGGAAATAAAAAATATAAGACCACCATACAAAACGTTGGCTAACATTTAAAATCAGAACAAAATGGATGATACCCTTGGAATAGATTTAAATTACAAAATAAACTCATAAGTCATAGGAAACCTAAATAAATTAATAAGCAGAATAAATCCAAAACTTACTGTAAGCGTAAATGGTTTTAAAGGTAGATGCCTTCAATTATTAAAGGACTCTTTTTAGTGAACATTGAAGTTATGTCTCCAATAACCTATCTATCCTTCCCTCACTGTCAAAAGTCCTGGGAAGTGTCCCCACCAGTACTTCCAGGCTGGGGATCCCACTGTTTTAAGAAATCCAGGCAACAATTCCTTTATTATCATAATTGGATCAGGTGACTCATCCACAAACCTATCAATTCATGGCATTTGCAAGGCCAGAGAGTACAGATGACTCAATTCAACAGAATGAAACACAAGAGCAGATTGTCTGTAGATTTCTCAAAAGAAGATACCTCCATCTCATGAGACCTTATAGAAGCCAGCCCTCTTTCTCCTGAACAAAGTACCACAGAGATGTGATGCCTGAAAATGCTACAGCCATTTTGCCCCTGAGCCAGCCTGAAAAGTCAGCCACCCCAGAAGGTAGAATTTATTGGTGTCAGATGATCACTAAATCAACCACATAACCTGCCCAATCTCCTTACTATCCAGGTAGATAAGCATATGAACACATTTTGTTGTCAGTGTTGTTGTTGTTTTATAAACAGTGTGAGTTAGTTCTCCTATGGTAATATAAAAAGTCAAGTCATTCACCTAAAGCACAGAAAAAGATGGTACTCTCTCAGCACTTCTGGTGAAGGTAGTACAATCATGATTATCAAACTGAATGAAGAAAACAAGAGGCAATTGCTAACATAGTACACAAAATCCTAAATAGACTATAAGCAAACAGAATTCAATATGATGTTAAGAATAATTCACTATGGCCAAACAAGATTTATGTTAGGACTACAAAGGTGGTTTAATTTTAGTAACACATTAATATAATATTTCATGACAATAAGTAAAATGCTCAAAAATAATACCATGATAATTGTAAAGACAAAAAGTGAATGCTGGTTAAATATCTTAGTTGGTGAACACATCCGAAGAGGACACACCCCAAATCAATGGGGACAGGACAATTCTGGACCTTGCTCTATGTACCTCTTCATCTGTATCTCTTACCAAATGCTTTATTACCAACAGATGTAAGTATTCCCCTGAGTTCTGTGAGCCTTCATAACAAAAGAGTAGAAGAGGTTAGTTATGGGAACCACTGATTTATATCCTGTCAGTCAGAAATGCTGGAGGTCCTAACATGTGATTGGCATTTGACGTAGGGGAACTTTGTGGGACAGAACCCTTAACCTGTAGGGTCTGACATTAACTCTACGCAGATAGCTCAGAACTGAAGTGAACGTAAGACACTCAGCTGTTGGCATCAGAGAATTGGTCCATGTGGGGAGAACACTTTGATACATCAGGTATCAAAGTGTAGTACCTAGTGTGTAGAGGAAATGGAGCTTTTCCCTTCAGAAAGTAACAAAAGACATTTAAAAATAAGGCACAGAAAGAATAGATCCTAAAGGCAAAGAGTGATACACCCATCTGTGTAAAATTAAGAATTTCATTTCATCAATCAAAATACATCATAAGGAGCAAAAAGTCAAGCCATAAATAAGCAGCATATACTTGCAACACTTATAATGACAAAAAAAATTAGAATAAAAATGAAGAACTCATGATTCATGATTCAATTAGAAATTATTCAATTAGAAAAAGATTTAAAAAAAGAAAAATGAGCAAAAAATTTGACCACTTCTCAGGAAAAGAAACATGAGCAACCCCTAAAGATGTGGAATGTGCTCTAGCCCATTTACTAATCAGGAAAATTATAATTAGAATCACGTATTTCATATCTACCCTAAAGTCGAACTTCAAAAGTACAAATCCTAATATTGTCCAAGAAAAGACATGAGCACTTCTTCCATGGCTGAGGGAAAAGAAAGCTAGAATAACCACTTTAGGATACACTTCGGTCTTTACCCAGCGAAACTGAACATATTCATATCCTGGAACTCAACGGTTTGGTTCCTCATTATATTCTCTTGAGACATTTTTGCAAATTTGCAACAGGAAACATGTTATGTACAAGAATGTTTAAACGAATATTGTTTGTAATTGCAAAACAACAACAAAACCCTTGAAAACAACTCAAATATCCATTAAGAGTATAATGAATAGATAAATGGTGGCATATTCAATATACTGCAGAGAGCAAGAATTACAGTAACATGTATCAACATGAGCAATTTAGAACTATGTATTGCTGAATGAAAGGAGTAAATGCCAGAAAGAAAATCAGTGTGGTTACATTTATAGAAAGCTCAAATATGAGAAAAATGAAACAATGCATTGATTGGGAACACACACATCCTTGCAAAGTTACAAAGAAATAGAAGGAAATGTTCACAAGAGTCAGAAGAGTGGTTACCTTGGGGAGTGGGGGACAGTGGTGTGATTAGGTAGGGCAGATGGTGGGAAGGCAAGGGCTGGCATGCTTCCTTTTCTTAATTTGAGCGGCAGAAAGGAAAGTGTTCATTTCATCATTATTCTTCAGATAGTACATATATATTTTACACATTCCTTCTGTATATATTTTATATGTTCTATGTGCACAAAAATATTTTAAAACAAAAGTAAATAAGTGATGGCACTAAATAATTTTGGGAAAACAGCTGAATATGGTACACTAGCTCTACAGAAGAAATTCATTTATTTAGAGGCCAAGAACATCAGATACAGAATCCTGAAGGCAAACAACAGCTTAAAAGTGATTGCAAAATGATACCCAAAAGGTTAAAATAAGCTATTAAAAAAACTTTATCAGTTAAGAAAGAAAATATTAAGATGCATCCACGGTCAAATAAGCAAAAGTTCTGAACAAACCATTTACAGGAAAATAAATATAAATAGCTAAAAAAAATATATATATATATATATACATATATATATATATATATATATGGTGGGAAAAAAGTCAACCTCAATAATTAAAAAATACAATTAAAATGCACATATACTTCTAATCAAATCAGCAGTAATTTAAAAATGACGTTATTGATGCATTTGAGGGTGAGAAGAGGGGCAATGTTCTAGATTCCTGGAAGAATATACCCTGACCAGTTCTTTCCAGAAGTACGCTTTGCCAATTTTTTTTAAAAAACGTGGTAAAAGTTCCTATCATCGAGTAAGTAATTCAACTCTTAAGACCGCACAGGAAAGAACTAAAGTTGGTGGGCAATGGCTTCTTACTAAACATTAACTGGAGTATTATTCATAAGTAGGGAAGAGGTAGAAACTTAAATCTCCAAAAAGTAGAAAAAATGGTGAAACATATAATCACTTATATTTAAATGGAATATTATGTCACCAATAAAACAGTATTTTTAAGCATATTTAGTAATATAGAAAATTGCTTATGATAACCTACTAATCAACAAGGCAAAAAATCTATATAAATACCTATGCACACAGATATCTTAGCATGTACATATATTCCGTTTGAGTGTATATATGTATACATGTGTATGTATGTGTATATACCTATATATGTACTTATGTGTACATACATGTATATACACTCACATATATAAAGGCTGGAAAGATAAATTATGAACTGTTAACAGTGGTTTACCCTATGTCCTCACTCTATTTCTGAATTCTACACAATAAACCTGATGGCTTTCATAATCAGAAAAAAATATATTTGGAAACATGAATGACATACTATGTGATAGTCCCACTCTATAATATTTATAGTCCTGAATTTCAAAGCAGAAGATTGATGCACCCATGTATGTATCTTTAGAAGGGATTTGTTTCTTTTGCTGAGCTTAAATTCTAAAGGTCTAGACAGAGCATCTATCTCGGAAAGGACTTATTTTTCAGATAGTGCCTAAAAGATGTGCTAGAGGAGGAGGCGGCTTGTGATGACAGCAACAATAGTCCCTGTGACATGTATACAGAGTGTTACAATTTACACAGCACTTTCAGAGCCATAATGTCTTTTAATCACTCAGTCCCATGAAAAAAATGTTACAGTGCAGCACAAATGCCCCCGCTCCCCTCAACTCAGCCCAACGTTTGCTGTGGCGGGAACACAAGAAAGCAGACAATAAGAGGATGTTTTCAGGAGCTTGCAAATCTGGTTAGAGAGATAAAACCTGCACCCAAAATACGGGTTATGTGATGAGAAATAATCATAAATGTGGGTTTCCAGCCTTCGTCTTCTCCTGCCTGCTAAAGAGAACTTGCTTTGCCCACTGATCATTCCCCTCCTTCATGCCCCCAAGAGGGTTCAGCGACTGTGAACCATTTCTGGGCTGCCCCTGGGCCTCTTCTCTGGACTTTTCGTAATCCAGAGCGGGGTGAAAGGACAAGAGATTGGGGGAGATGTTTGGGGGCAATTTGAGAGTAGCGGGTGAGTTAAGTGGGTGGGTAGGGAATAAAAGGGGGTTTTTAGAAGAAACAGCGTCCTGTGGGATTTGCACATCCTCCGTGACGTCTGAGAAAGAGCAGTAAACAACCTGAATCAGTGAGAAACCACTTTTGGCCATCAGACTGTTTCTCTGACCACCACGTTAATCTGAGCCTAAATCAGGGCTCAATACTGGAGTCACAGTAGCAGGGAAGGTACCTACCAAAGAAACTTCTCTTCCCTCCCTGGGCCATGACAGTTCCATTATCTGTGACTAGATCTACTTCAAGGTCATTGGGGCAAGCCAACTT
The DNA here is from genome assembly GCF_010015895.1 of Lontra canadensis. Taxonomy (NCBI): domain Eukaryota; kingdom Metazoa; phylum Chordata; class Mammalia; order Carnivora; family Mustelidae; genus Lontra; species Lontra canadensis. The sequence continues at coordinate 21,968 of NW_022631258.1, read as the reverse complement.
CTACAATGACCTTAAGTGACCACCATCTCCTGTATGCTCCTCTTGGTGCTATACCTTCTTCTTCAGTTTGAGCTAGAGACAATGACGTGCTTCTAGTCCATGGGGTACGGCCGCCAAAGGCAGCGAGATGACAATTCTGTGATTAGAGGTTATACGAGGCTGGGACTCCGACCTTACTCTGTCTCTAGAACCTTCTCACTTACACAGATGGATTAAAGCAAGATGCCCACATGATGAGGAGCGTGAGGCAGCCTCCACGAAACAGCCAGCGAAGAGCTGAGTCCTGCCGACCGCTGAGGGCACTTGGAAGTGTCCCCTCGCCAAGCTGCATTTGTGATGACTACAGACCAGCTGGCAAACTGACTGCAGCCGAGGACAGTCCCCTGAAGCTGAGCACCCAGGGACACCATGCCCAGACTCTGATTCTGACACTGAGGTAACAGACCGGTGTTTTTAAGGCCTCTACGTTTCATGGTATTTTGTTACTCAGCAGGATGGCTAATCCAGTCGTATATTTACTTTGTCTTTCCTTTTGCTTTTTCTCCCAGAAGCTTCTCATTATTCCTCCAAATTAACCCAACCCTCTCCCTAATTCAAGTGTTGTGTTCGGATGGTGTAGACACTGAAGCAGGGCGTGAAGAACACCGCATCTAAAGGGGGAGGAAAATACTACTTCGGCTAAGTTCACTGTACCCCCCAGAGCAACCCCTTTGCCCTCAGAGCTCACGACCCACAGGCACTTCCCCACACAACGGAGAAACAAATCAATGGCAGCTTGATGGCAGCCCTCCCAATCCTGAGACGGGCCAGGAGGTGCAGACAGTGGGGAAAACCCAGAGCACTGCCTCCTTTGAAGGTCACTGGAGAGCGCCAGATCCCACACCATTTTCTGGGACATATGCATGGAAATGCGCAAGGTGCATTTCAAGACACTTCCCAGGTCAGGTTCCTCTGGTCACTCTGCCCACCAGAATACATCCCGACCGCCACACTGCTCTGCTGTATCTCAGAAGGGCTACCAACTGCTACCCTGGTGACAGTCCTTTCAGGGTGGCCACCAAAAGAGCAGAGTTAGGTGTCTCCGGCCCATGCTAAGCTGAAAGAGGTCATTAAGCAGCCCTGTGGTGCAAGGTGTGAACGTTATTTTTTACCCCTGTTCTTCCTCCAAGGTTCTGAAGAGGAAGCATATACACAGTAATGGAAAGAGAACAAGAGAATTCTGAAGAGCTAAGGCTAAGGAAACGAGATTTTTCTACCCAGTACAACGAACTCCAAATCAATACCTCTTAACTGCTTTCTACAGTCTTAATGCTGTCGGGAGCACGAATCAAGGAGAAAACATGTCCACTGCCTCCAAGAGCTTGAGGGCTTGTCACAGAGGTAAGCTTATACTAGAACCAGAAACGTCTGGAATGGTTCTTCTCTTCCACTTTCCCCACCCAGTGCATACCCAGGTTGGTTCCACCTGCACAACTGGATCGCTTTTCTCCCACGTGGCTTCTGCCCTAGTCCACGTCACCAGAGCCTCTCCGGTGGATGACTCCAGCAACCTCTTGTCAGTAGCTGCTTCCAAGACATACTCTACATCACCCAAGATGTATCTCCAAGGGATTCCCGGAGCGCAGAATTAACATGTCCATAAGTTCCTTCGGGGATGAGTTTCTGCCCCTCCTCTACGAACCCCTTCATGCCACACGTACCCCTCCCTGTAACACACCACATTCACCTTCTTTCAGTTCCTCAACTCACCAAGCTTAGAACCATTAGAACCAGCCTTAAAACCTTTCACCCTTCTCTGCCTAGAACATTCTAGCCCATCCGCCTAAGTCACCCACACTCAGTACGTGGCTGTCCCTGACCTCTCACCTTCTCAGGACTTACAAACTTCCAATCTTAATCAGGGTGCTCTTTTGTTGCCTATAAAAATTTCTTTTTTATAATACTTCACAATTTATGATTATATATTCATGAGTGTGTTGAGTTAGTTATGCATATCCTCCTCACTAGATTGCAAACTCTGGCAGGTCAGGACCAACTATATTTTGTTTGACTCTTTCAATAAATGACTGGATGATACTCTCCCTCTTCTGAATTTTTACATTTCTTTTTATCTACCTGTTACCCAGCATTTTTATTATAGTTACTTGTGTACATGCCTCATTTTGTCTAAAAAATGTATGAGCTCCTTGAGGACAGGGTCTGTGCCTTATAAATCTCCAGGTCTACCTTAGGTCCAACACACAGCACTACATGTAATTGGCACTAATAAATATGAATTGAATGGATGAGACAACTTAATTGTGTCTTATGAGTCTTTAGAGATGGTTTCATGGTGTTTTGGTTAAATATATTAAAGAATGTGATCTTTTTCTGACTTTCTAGATATATATCAGTGATGGTTCCATGGGATGTAAGCCAGTATGATAAGATTTAAAATTTCTAACTCACAATGACTCAGCAATCTAACAGACTCCCACAGGGAGGACATTACAGAGGAATTTATTTTGGTTTTGGTTTTAATGTACCTTATTTATGAATGGAAGAGAAATTTCATCTCTGTCCTAGTGATAAGGACTTTTCTTTAATGTGAGGGATATACTAGGAAAACACAGGCTGATAAATTAAAGAGCATTTTTCTCATGTTGCCTCTTCTACTATATTCCCTCTGTCTTATATTGGACTGTTTCATAGTGTCCCATGGACTCATTATGCCACATGAAATAATGGGGAAAACGGATTTATTTGAATGGACATCTATAAAATGTTTCTGAAGAAAGGGGAGCATTTACCATGGAGCCAAAGACACGGAAGCTTAGGTATCTCTCACAGTCTCCTTCCAGCGCTCTATTATCATGAAATTTGCCTAAGTATTTTAATGGCGATGAGTTAATACTATTATTAACTCCCTCCTCTCTGACATTGCTACTTTGCCATGTCCTCCATCACATTTCCTGTCACGTATGGTAAGTGGTGCCATGGCATTCGGGCTATCACACTCAGGAGAAACGCTGAGGTATACCTAGGTCCTGGTTCGTGGTACCCATGTATGAGGTTCACGGTGAATACCACATGTAGATAAGTCATTGCCATCATCCCAGGGTAGAAAGAGCTTCCAGGAATTCCCCCACTACCAACTATGCCAATGTACCTAGTGATGCAACACAAAGGTCAGGACCAGGAGTAATTCCCTTGTGTTCCACATACATCTGAGGGCTTGTGGCACTAACAGGAGGGAAGGATGGGGGATACGAAATGAATTACTATTTTCAAGATTTTGTGTTGGTGAGATTTGGCAAGATTTCTGCCTGTGCGATTTGTTACCTCTTTTCTCTCTCTAAATATTCACCTTAGTAACTATTTTCAAATTTTTTAAAGGATTCCCCCAAATTCAGCGGAAGTCCCCACAAAAGCTGGATTTACTCCCAGCATCCTCACCCCTATTGGGCTACTTTTCTAGTAAGAGCTCAGGGTAACTGTCAAACACAATTGAATCCTTAAATGACCACTCTTGGCAAGAATACCCAAGAGCAGGCTGGATCTCTTACCTTTGACTTCCACAGATAACAATGCCATCTACCTGCTATTCCTCTAAGTTACCCCCATGGGAACCTGAGTAACAATTCAGGCAGTAGTATTTTGCCTTTGAAATGAGAACAACAACAACAACGAAAAATATCCCCCCATCATCCAAAAACAGGGCAAGAAATGAGATTATGCGTAAACTCTTCAGTTTTCAGGCTTAAACTGAAGAAAACAGAATCTCTCTTCTTCACAGTCCTTAAAGAAAAAGACATTGCAACCTTGATAAAATGGCTTTTCTTCTAATTCAGATAATATTTTTCTTTTAGTTTACACAGCATGTTCGAATTCTTCAATATACATCCAGTGGGCTCCCTTTTAGACCACCATGAAGATGCACAAAATGGAACATGCCATCGCTTGTGAAACCAGTGCTTATGACGATAATTTAAAGACACATATCACGTAGACATTGCGCTATTTAAAAGGGGGGAGCGCAGGTGGAAATGTGGCCACTTAACGCAAATGGAGTTGAACAATTTTTATTCTCATGGTCTTCTCAGGGACACTGGCTTCAGCCAGTTTGGGTGAGTTTCTCTAAAGCAGTGGCATTCAGATGAGTTTCCTTCTCTTTTTTTCCTTTTTTCAATAACACCTCTATTGAGATGTAGTTCAAATATCATAACATGCACCCTTTAAAGTGTGCAATCAAGTGTTTTTAGTTTATTCACAGAGTCATACAACCTTCACCACTCTCTAAGTTTGGAATACTCTCATCCCCCAAATTGGTTGTTGGGCTTTTGGGTTATTTCTACTTCTTGGCTCTTATGAATAATGCTGCTATGGATATCTATGTACAAGTTTTTGTGTGGACATATGTTTTCATTTCCTTTGCATATATACACAGGGGTGGAATTGTTGGGCCATATGGTAACTCTATTTTTAACAATTTAGAGGATTGCCAGATTGTTTTCCAAAGTGGCTGCACCATTTTTCATCCTCACCAGTAGCAGATAAGGGCTCCAATTTCTCCACATGCATGTCAACATTTGCTATTGTCTGTCTCTTTTATTTTAGTCAACTTAATGAGTGTGAAGTAATATCTCATAGTGGTATTGATTTGCATTCCAAATACTTTTCGTTTTGCATACCTATTAGCATTTGAGTATGCACCCCATGTTATGTATGCTGGGTTATTTATAAACTCATACACATATAGTACAGTACAAATGTAGCATACAGTATACTGTATAAAACACTGACTAAAAATATGTTCTAAATACAAGAAAGAAGTTTTAAGATTTTTCTCCAAGATGTCACAGAATGGTCCTTTTTACTCTCCTGGAGTAATTTGTCCCACTTGGAATGGAATATCTATCTAAAAGACCTGGAAATTTTTAAATAAGAATTCAGATGACAGTCAAGGATTCTAATTTTCTTTCAGCCCTATTTATGTCTTGGGAGCTCACTATGTGCTCTGCATTCTGCTAAACACATTCCGATATATAAATTTCATAAAAGATGGTCCATGGCGTCAGATGTCACGGTCTACTGTGTTCCATAACCAAGACCCTTTTCCTTTTAAATTGGGAGCATGTGACCATATTACATAAATAGTAATTCATGGAACAGTCAAACACACAAAACTAAACTGACATATCTTAAATTATAGACAGTAATTCGTATGTGTGTGACAAGCCACAGAAAGTAATAATTCATCAAAGTTCCACCAACTCATTGTTACAGAAACCAGCTTTTCTTCCTTATATTTGTTCCTCTTCTTTATAAGTACTAAATGGTGTTTACATAATCCACTTTTTCTCTCCAGTTGCCTTCAAGATATTTTCTTTGTTTTCATTGTTCTGTTTTTTTACTATAATGTGTCTGTGTAGACTTATTTTTACTTGTCATATGAAGACTTGATTATATCTACCTACTGGTAAGTTTCATAATGTTCAGCAAATCTAGAGAGTTCTCATCCATTTTGTCTTCAAATAGAGCTTTTTGGGTTTTGTTTTGTTTTATTTTGTTTTCTGGGCTTACTGGTTAATAATTGAGCAGTGCAAGTGAGCAAACGATACTTAGTTTGGGGCAAGACAATCTCCAAGATAATAGAAAGATAAAAAAGAAATCAGTAATAGAATTATCAAAATCTTTCTGCAAATCAACTGTGAAAACAATATGAGGCTGTGGAAGACACTCTTAAAATATGTGGCACCTGCCTCTGAAAAGCAGTAGTAAGTCATATACTTGTTCAAATTCCTTTACTGCTAGGTGACCTCAACTAAAGAATACCACAGGTGAGTTGAGGCAGCCTTTGGGCCAACAGATATGATGAGCTTTGGTGATTACCGTGGTTGTGAGGATGGATGTCAGGAATCTTAACATCCAGGAGCAAGATCTGCTTGATTTGAATGGATTGTGGGGTCCACCTAACTTCCTTAGTCAGGAATAACCACATGTAGTTCAAAACCCAATTAACCTTCAAAACCAAGAAAAGCAGGGAACCCAATGGCAACAAGGGAGGACAATTAGTTTCTGAAAATCCTCAACAAAAGAAGGGCCAACATGGGGTGGAGGCAGAGGCAGGAGAAGGAGGCTACCAGCTCTGTGGAAAAACAGCAGCTCAGACAGAAAGAGATCTAGGACTTGAGGGTGGCTGGAAGAGGCCAGCGGACCCTCTCGCTTCCCTAATAGCATTTTTGTACATCTCCCTGGGGACTCTTGAGAGCCCGTGAAACATTTCGTCCTCTCGTGAAGGAAATGTGTTTATCTGTACAGAAGGTTCTAGTACTCAGGCAACTACACACGGCTCATGGGAAATGACAAAAGGGATAAATAAAAAATTTAGCAGGGCTCAAATTAAACTATAGGTCTCAAAGAATGAGTAAGTCAGAAACAGCATTCTTTATAAATAAAGGAACATGGGCTATAGGTCTTCCTAGCGAACTTGGCTCTGGGCACGTCACTCACTCTCTCCAGATCTCTCTAAGTCCCCCTGAATTCCTTTATCTTCGATATATGATATTACTGACCTGTCAAGGCTGTTGCTAACATTAAAGCCTGAAATATTTGTTAAGCAGAGCACAAAGAGTGCCCAATAAACGTGACTTCTCCCCATATCCAGGTCTCCCCTCACTTCTTCCTAGGAACCTGTGATACGAGGAAGCCATTCCTGAAAATTAATAACTAGAGTTGGAATGAACAAGCCAGCTCCACTGTTCTCACTGTACAATGTTACTGCTTCTTGCTCTTTCTTGCTTCTGTATATTAAAAAAAATTTTTTTAATTAAATTAAAAAATCAAGAGGTTTTCCTTGTATACAAGATTTCAATCCTGCTGATTAATTTTCATCTGCTTTGAAAGAAAAGCTATGTGGCAATCTAAGCAAAGGTCCAGTTGTTCTTATCGTGGATGACAGAGTTACACCAAGGACGCTGAGGCTTATCCCAGGGCAAGAGAAGGGAATTTCACGGTGACTCGAAGTCTGGTTCATAGACCATCGGTGTCTGCATCTGTGGCAGCTTGTAGAATCAGCTATGTTTCTTAGTAAATCCTAGGTGGTTTGCACGCAGATTAACGTTTGAGAAGCACAGTATGCACTACCCTCCCTTTGCCTGGGCACCACTGGCCCTAATCCCCTTCTTCTAAGTCTGGGGTGGAGTCCAGAAGGCCCTTGCTCTGCTCCATTTTAATCCACTGCTGAGGGCAGTGTCATTCAGAAGTCCCTGGTAGTTCAGTGACAAGACCCGTCAGAGCTGAGTTCCATAGACTATCCTAGAACAAGCTGGTTCTCTTTGTCAGGGCTCGGGCCAGAGTCCCACCAACAGCAAGGAGGGTAACAAGGATGCAAAGGTTGTGGATTCACAATGCCCAAGGCCCACAAGCAAGACATAGTGTATTCCTTAGACATAAAGGCAGCTGGACAGACATAGACCTACTGCCCCTCACCCCATGACCCACCTCCTGACCACAGAGGAGATCCTATATAAAGAGAAACTTCTAGGATCTTCAAAGCGCTAAAGTGAAAAATTAAAGATGTTGGATTTAGCAAGCAAATGGGAGCAATGTATCTGCCGCTATATAAACCCTCTAGATGGGCTGGGGCATTTTCTCTGCTTTGTATTTATTAATGTAATGCTAATTTGTTCTGCTAATAAGAGTTATAACAGGAGGGTAATGACCAGAAGCCCCATACAAATTGTTCATCATCTGTTTTCTTTTCTCTCTCTCTCCCTCTTTTTTTCCCCCTTTTAGCCATGAATTGATTAGAGCCTGGAATGAAGAAAATGCAGTATCTGTCAACTCACTATAAATATGGACGGGAAATTCTGAGAGGGGTTTTTCTCTTTCTTTGGCATTTGTTTCAGTGCTGCATGGATTTATTCAGAAATGAGCTGGGAAGCCAGTATCATAAAAATGACTAAATGCGAACATAAAAAATTAAACCTTTGTACCTTGGACCAAGCTGATGGTTATCTGGCTGCAGCCTCATCTCCATTTTTATTGAAAGCAAATTTTGCATCTATGGATGATTCAAAGGGTGCTTCATCTTATTCTTCCCCTTCTAAATGTGTGTGGTTTGGGTGCTCTGCTTAACGCTGTCCAGGGGAGAGGATAAAGCTTGCCTTCAGGCTCCCATGTCCTGCTCACCTAGCCAGCTCTGAAATCATATGCTATTTCACAGAAATCAGTTGATTCAGACCAAATCTGTTGTCCGCAAACATGCCCAGATCTCCCCATTTCTTAAATAAGCAACATTAAAATATTTCCTTCCTGTATGCTACCTCCTCAAGCTCAACCAGTCTCTGTCTTACTAATTTTTTTTTTTAATTTGCTTCAGCCAATGTGTTTTAACTACATACTGTGAGGTAGGACTCGCTTTAATGCTCCTGTCTACACCCCATGGTCCTCATCGTGCATACGAGCAAATATGCACAGAAAGAAGTAAAACAGCCAAGAAGAGAACGGGTTGGGGTTCCATCTAGGATTTCAAATGGAATATCCAGGGATCTTTTTATTAGCTCAGCGCTTCTCAAAGTGTGGCCACTAGAGAAGCAGAAGGGAGGTTCTCTAAGAACTTGTTAGAGCAAAAATCAGGAGAGGGGAACTCATCCCAGACCTACGGAAACCCAGCAGTCCACATGACACGCCTACAGGGGATTCGTTGTCAAGTTTGCGAAGGACCGTCCCACTGCAGAGCTGGCTTCTGTCTCACCCTTCAGAACTTTTTTTTTTTTTTTTAAGATTTTAGTTATTTATTTGTCAGAGAGAAAGAGAGAGAGCACAAGCAGGGGGAGCAGCAGGCAGAGGGAGAAGCAGACTCCCCGCTGTGCAAGGAGCCTGATACGGGACTCGACCCCCTGGACCCTAGGATCATGACCTGAGACGAAGGCGGACACTTAACCGACTGAGCCACCCTGGCATCCCCTTTCAGAACTATTTGGAAAGACAGAGGATGCTCATCATCAGCTTTACCCAGAAGCCACTCCCTCTTTAACAACTTTGTTTCCATGCCTACAGCTTTCTGAACAGACCTGCTTGCATGGTCTTTCTCCATTCAGCAGCCGTGCACTGGATGCATTCGAGGGTTGGGATGCGGCACTGGGCACTCCACGTCCAAAGGCACCGACACAGTCCCGTGTTCAGAGGGAACAGCGACGCTGAACAACACTCCAACGGTCATTGGTGATTTTGTCATGAGCACACCTTGTCCTGCTAGTCTGGGAGGCATCTGGCACGACTGACCTTGCTCCTGGCCAGGACGCTCTCCTTCTGTATCTCTGCCCCTTGACAGGTGGTTCCTCTGTGCTTCCCTTAGCTTAACCTTCCCCCACTCATTCCACCACAGGATGAGCCCTCCTTAGTACCTCGCTTGCCTCCATCTCCTTTTCTCTTACATACCTCCTCCTGTTCGTCTTCTCAGAGCTTCCAAACTCCTGATTTTCTGCCTCTTAATGGCACCATCATTTTCCACTGAGGCTCACAACCCCAGCTAGTCCTTCACCCTTTCTCCAATACCCCAGACCCTAAAGTAATCAGAGGCCAAGTCCTCATGTTCATGCTGCGTGTTTCTAGCCTCTCCTCGCTTTCACGCCCCCTGCCACCGGGTGAGGCTGCGCCTTCGTCACCTCTTACAAGGGCTATTTCGCCAACCATGCATCTGGCCTTCCCCATCTCTCTCCAGAAGCCATCCAACAGAATAGACAAAGACATCTTTATAAAAACTGTGTCACTAGCTTGCTTCAAAACTCTCATTGAGGGCCACCCGGGGGCACAAGTGGTTAAGCGTCGGACTCTTGATTTTGGCTCAGGTCTTGATCTCAGGGTTGCGAGATCAAGCCCTGTGTTGGGCTCCACACTCAGTGCCAGGTCTGCTTGGAATTCTCTCTCCTTCTCCCTCTGCCCCTCCTGCTGTGCTCTCTCTTTCCCTCCAAATGAACTTCTCCAGGTATTTCTTCCCTATGTGCTCCATCATTTCCATAGGAGAGACCACCAATAAAATGTTTCCAAATGCAACTATTTTTTGTTTAACTTTTGTTTATGTGTTTTGTTTATGTGTTAGTTCATCTTTCGCATTATTACCTGTTGACAACCTATTTTTCTTTGAGATCTAACTGAAATAACACCTTCTCCACAGCTCTGCCCTAGTTCCACCAACAGGATGTGGTTGGTTGCCTTTCCAAAGTCTTCCAAGAGTTCTTTGCTGGTCTTTCCCTGCTCTTGGTTATTCTCTTTTGTGTTTGGATATTGGTGAGGCCAGATTATCACCAGCCCGGAGAGCTGCATGTCTTTTGTTGCCCTAACTGGTAACTCTCTCAAGGGAGAAACTCATTAGATATTGGTTAAACGTAACTGAGATTTGTTTTCCTTCTTCTGTTTCTCCCTTATATACCACCAACATATGATCCTGTTTTGTTCTCAATAACTGATTTACGAATCAGATTTAGCTTCCACCGCAACGATCTAGAATTTCCCTTTCATGGACTCTAATTCAAATATATCCTCAGTGCCTTTTCTCTCATCAGGTCTTAAATCCAGTTTCCCAGGACTCAGGGGCTATTGGTGTGTGGTTTGTAAATTATCATTTTGATTATGATGCAAATAAACCAGGCAGATCTGGGTTAAAATGTCTATACTGTGTGACCTTTGTCAGTCTTTCAGAAACTCAGTTTCTGTGCCTATAAAAAGGGATGAATTCTTCCTGCTTTGGAAGGTGTCAAAGCCAAATAAGACTATAAAACTGAAATGTCTAGCAAAACAGCAGGTCACAAAACCGGAGTTGAAGATGTGCTTTCATCTCACAGATAAAGACACCAAGGCCCACTTCTTCGGTCACCAGCTTGAAAGAAGCAGAGTCAGTTGTTAAAATTACTCTCGCTTGACTCTCTGTCGGGTCCCTCTCCAGATAAATGAGACCCATTCCTCCAGTGGCAAAATGGGCCTGCGTGGCTGAGGGCCTAGAAGGGAAGCCAGTCAGGAGCAGGCCCAGGCTGTCCCCAGCCCTCCCCCTCTCAGCGGGGGCCAGCCAGCCAGAGAAGCCATTTTGGAGGCATTTTGGCAAGTCTCTGGCAGCAGCGAGCTCCCAGGTGATTCCTGTAGCAGCCGGGCTGTCTCCCTCAGCAATGGAGGCAGAAGTCTGCTGGGGTCTGACCTCTCCTCAGACGGCTCCTGAGTGCCTCTGGGAGTCTCTGGGGCAGTTGTGACCCCCTGTGGCCAGGTTGGCTCATCACAGCAGAGTGTCCCTTAGTAAAACAAAGATTGCAGGAGGGAGGTGCAGGAAAGGGAGAGCCGGTCCCCCGACTTTGTGGAGCATCAGGCCTCCTGGCTTCCCCTCATGCTCATGCTCACCACCCCTCCGCTGCCCAGCCCACCCCACTTCTGCCTCCATTAGATTCATGTGCACCCTTTCCGGCCTCCGTGACTCTAGAATATCCCCGAGAGAGGAAGGAAAAAGGACCAGAGGTGAAGAGCACAAGACAGAATCAACACCAAATTCCTCCAGACGGCCCTGTTTTCCTTTCCACGGCGCCCTCCTCAACACATCAAGTGAGCGGTATACTGTAGGTGCTCAACAAATGTTACTGAAGGCGGAAGGCGTCCCATGTCCCACGGCTTGATCAAGGGCGGATAGTTGTCATATGCTCTTGTGTCACATTAAATCAATACAAGTCAATCTCAACCTTGTAAAATCCCCATGTGATCTATACTGAGTCTCCAACAGCAGGCACAAGGAACCTTACCAGAGAAGTTTGGAAGACAGGATTCCACCTGAGTGTGGATATAACGAAATTCTTTCCATCACAGCAAGACAGCGCCATTCGCGGAAGTCTGGGCTTCCTGTGAGCTGCCATGTTTCTGTTCAGCGGCATTTTCCACTCTAGCTCCTTCCCCCAAGTAGTCACAATCTATTTTCCTTCCCCTCTGGAAAGGCCCTTAATTCCAGTTTTATCTTTTTGTGCTTGCCTTTATCCCATGAGGATTTTATTGTTATTATTATTATTGTCATTGTTATTGTTATTATAAAATTGAGCACTGTTGCACGAGACTGAAATGAGATTAAATCTAACCAGGGCCTCTTCTAGATAAAGCCCACAACAGAGTTGAGCTTTCAGGTGAACAAGACAGCAACAGCTGTCAGCAGAAGTAAACTCACTTAACAGGATTTGTAATTTTATGAAATTATTTATAAAAGAACAATCATGTCACTTGCTCTGGAGGAACTGACAGACTGAATGCTTCCTTTGGCATGTGCTGATTTCCAGAAGTGTCTTGGAATGTTACCATCTACTTCTATCAGGTAATGAAAATATAAAATAAAACAGAATAAACTAAAAAGAGACCAAGAACCAGCATCAGGAGATGATGATATTCCCATGGTTTGAGAACAGCTTGGAGAGGAGGCAGAAAGTATACCAGCAGTGAGACCAGAGTTGGAAAAGAAGGGCCAAGTTTGGTGTCACCTAGACAACTCAGTCCAGGCTGGCTACCTTTCCACACTGTCGTTTATGGTAGCTGTCACTCTTGGAAACAGTGCTCTGCTGGTTACTAGATCTTACCCAGCACGTATGGCAGGTCCAATCTCGACCCTGGTTTACCTCTACATGATCCATCTCCTGTCCCCTCCAAATTCTACCTCATATCCCAATGTTTTAGCAATCCTGGCTGTCCTGCTTTTCCTCCATCTGCCACAGGACCTTTGCACTTGTTCTCTCTGCTGAGAATGTACATCCCCCCAGCCTCTTGCATAGGATGACCTTTCACTTCATTCAGAACTTGCCTTAAATATTACTTTTTCAAAGCTCACTTTTCCCCCTGCTTTTCAATCATGCTCCAACTCTGTCCTGTTGTATTTTTCTCTATTTCATTTATACCTACCTGGAATTATATTACGTATTTCCTCTGTTATTATTTATTAACTTTCTATGAGGCCTGGGCCCTTGTCTCTTTTAGTCAGGGTTTAGCTACATGGTAAGTGCTCAATAAACATTTATTGACTGAACAGATTTGGCCTGCTTGGATTTTTGTCTGAATCCCTTCCTGTCCAAATTTCCAACTTTGTCTTGTAGACGAATTATTACAAGGAAAACTTATTTACCCATTTTATATAGTAATACAACACTCTATCTGTGAAAATTAATTTTCCAGTCTGTAAAATAAGACTGCATCCATTTTCTTAAGTGGCATATCAAAGGTGTACAGATATTCCTCAAGTTACAATGGGGTCACGTACCAACAAACCCATCGTAGGTTGAAAATATAAGTTCAAAATGTATTTAATACACCAAGCCCAGTGAACATCATACTTTAGCCTTGCCTACCTTCATGTGCTTAGAGCACTCACATTAGTCGACAGCTGGGCAACATTATTTAACACAAAGCCTGTTTTATGATAAAGTGTTGGATGCCACATGTGATTTACTGAGGGCTACCAAAAGTGAAAAACAGAACAGTTACATGGGGACATATCAGTTGTGCTTATCATGCTTACGATGTCACTGCCCCACATCAGGAGAGAGGATCTTCCCGCATACCACTAGAAGATCAAACTCCAAAATTCTAAGTACAGATTCTACTGAATGCATATCACTTTCACACATCTCAGTGTTAGAACATCTTAAGTCAAACCATCTTAAGTCAGGGGCCCTCTCTAACTGGAATTTTTTAAAAGCAATGAATATTTACTCTTCATTTCCTATCTGCCCGGCGGGAGGCCAAAGGCTTTCCAAATATTTTGTGATTTATTTCCCTCAACAGCTATGCTGGTTGGCAATATCACTTCTATTTTGAGGAAACAGGCGGAGATAGAATAGTCTGCCTAAGATTGCAATGGGTCGAATGTGGCCCCTAAAAAGATATGCCCAAGTCCTGACCTCCGGTACCTGCAAATGTAAACTCATTTGGAAATAGGATCTTTTCGATTTAATTAAGTTAAAGATCTCAAGATGATATTGTACTGGATGTGGGATGGACCCTAAGTCCAATGACCAGTGTCTTTGTAAGAGGAGGAAAGGACACAAAGACACAGAGAAGACAGCCATGGGAAGCTGAAGGTAGAGCTTGGAGAGATGTGTCTACAAGTCAGGGAAAGCTGAGAGTGGCTCACAACACCCAGAAACAAGGAAAGAGGCATGGACCGATAGCCTTGAGAACTGCGAGAGGATACTCTTCTGTTTTAAGCTATCCAATCTGTAACCATTTGTAACCTACTCAGCTAGTACAAAACCTTGGCTGGTAAGTGGCACAGCAAGGACTTGAACTTGAATCTGTTGCATTCAAATCCTGCACTCACCCCACCATCCCAGGCAACTCCTCTGAATTCTACAGCAGGGAGGCCATGCTTGCTTGACATGTTGTAACAATGCAGAAAGGTTTAAAAGCAGAGCTCCCTAACCAAATGAAATCTGCAAGCACGCTTGTTACCTTTGGTCACATTATCATCTATATTCATGCTCAACATGCAAAAGAAGACCTCACACTAAGGAAATTCTCCAGTGATTCCAAAATGAAAAGGGTTGCAAATGCCAGGAAAGAAAGAAGAGGTTTGCCGAGGACCTCAGCAGCAAAAGCGAAGAGAGAGGAAAATAATAAAGAGAGATTTCACTGGAGGGAAAGAGCAGCGGCTCCCTTTGAAGGGAAATATTCAAAGCACGGAGCAAACTTGAAAAGGAGGCGTGAAAAGAGACATGCAAGAGGGGAGTCAGATTTAGACGGCCATGCAAGCCTGGAGAAAAGAGAGAGAGAGAGAGAGCACGAAGATCATTTCCAAGTTCATTTCCACAGAGGGGGAAACTCACACCTCTGCCAAGTCCCTTTTACAAGGTTCTAATGAGACGATGGGTTATTTCCGAGAGCTTTCAAAGCCGAACGTGGAAATGCACCAGGACAAGGCAGGAACCCGAGGAAGGGGGTAAAGGAAAGCCATGCATGGAGAAGATGGATTGATTTCTGTGCATGTACCCTTGATGAGGTGATAGTCAAGGTCACTGGGGAAACTCTGGGAGCTCCCTGGGAGGAGGAGAGCGAGGCTATCATGGAGGTAAGTGGGGAAGAGGCTGGAGCATCGCACGGGAGAAGGTGGGGGAGTGGGATGGTCAGGAAGAGACCACAGAGGAATATTCACTAAGTCCCAGTGCAAACTTCCTGACAGGCTGAACTTTATTCCATCTCCGGGTAACTCAAATTTCTAGTGACCTTTCGTGGTGGCACGACTGAAGTCATTTCCTCTGAGGAAAGGCACTGTATAAAGGTAGACATGTAAGTCGGCTCCAGGTAGAATGCCAGCAAATAAACACATCCCAGAATCCTCCCGCCGGGGTCCACAAAAGACAGGCCGGACGTGACCTCCCAGATTGTTCTCTTCACCTTCTATTTGTGGGAATTGTACCTGACACCAGCAATTTTTGTACCCTCTCCACCTGGGAGACTCACCGTAAGTGATAGTACTGGAGAGCACGCTGTTTTGATGAAAACACTGTGAGGTCAGTTGTGACCCAGCCTGTCTGGAAGAAACATTACACACCTAATACCAGGGAGTCTGGGAAGGCCTTGAGCAGCAGAGACTGGGATCTGATGGGAGAAATGTGGCTGACTCCTGACAGAATTCTCCAGAAGCAGAGCCTTGTACAGATTGAGTTGGCCCATCTGTCCGCCATGTGCATACATATCTTGGGCCCTCTGTGTATGTGGCGTCCACTGTCTGAAATGGCCTTCTTCTGGGCCCTATTGAGCCAAAGCCTGGTCATGTACCCTATAAGGCCTTACCTGGGTGTCACATCCCTATTTCAGTGCTTGTCCCACTTCCTTCCCCGGCTACTGTAGTCCAGGATCTGAGAACCACAGGTCAGAAGGAGGAGAGCCAGGTTCAGCTTCTCTTCACCCCCATCGCATGGCCCACCCCACAGGGCCACGCTTAGCAGCAGAATCTAATTACCTATAGATGGAAAAGACACTCAGGGTGATTTTCTCCTGGCTGTGAATTAACTAAAAAGGTCACCCCAAAATGTGATTTTTTTTTCCCCCAAGGAACAGTGATATCAAAAGCTAATGAAATCTGAACTTTACCATTTTCCACTGAACTTTTCATTTCATTTTAGGATATTGAGGGGGAGAGAGAGAGAAGCAAGGAAAAAGAGAAAAAGTAGAAGTCAGGAGTTAGATCTTCAGAGGCTCTGCCATTATTAGGCCCAACACCAAGAACAGTCGTGTCGTTGATAAACAGGACATTGCAGACTTGGTGAAGAGAGGCATTAGGTCTGTTGGAAAAAATATACTAAGGGAAGGCGTGGGGAGTGGGGAAAATGGGTGAAGGGGAGTGGGAAGTCCAGGCTCCCAGTTACCGAATGAAGAAGTTACAGGGATGAGACATACAGCCCCGGGAAGACAGTGCATCGTGTTGTGACAGCGCTGTCAGGTGGCAGGTTGGATGTCCCCCAGGGGTGAGCATAGCACAGGGACTTCGTGAGTCACTGTGTTGTACACCTGAAACTAATGTTAACACTGTGTGTCAACATTGTGTGTCCAATAACAAGTAAGTCAGTCCATAAATAAATAAATCAAATTTTGGAAACAGTAAAAATAAAAAGATGCATTACCTATGATGTGCTTGATACGATAACTGGTGTACCTCTTGGGTCTAGCATAGTGCTTGCTCTGCTCCTAGCAGGCATTCACGGCATAATAGTTTAGCTTGTGAATGAATGAATCAATGAATGAATGAAGAGGGTTGAACTAGACCGCCACTTCTCCTGGCCACAGATTCCTGGGGGCCCTACTTACAGAAGGGTCCACAAAATTTTCTGACACTGAAAGTCAGATTTTTTTTTTTTTAAATCCTTCAAGACCTAAATGGTCTCTAATGACATTTACTGCCCATGTTTGTTCTCCGTTCTGAGGGAAGGAGCGATTATAAAATAAGGGCAGGACTTGTAGCCCAAGGAAAGGGTTAATGTCAGAGGTCCAGGGAAATAAGGCCAGGCCAGATGCAGCAGGGTCCCTGGCAAGCAGCACGATCCATGAAGAGCAAAATAAGGGGCCCTGAGATTAGACTCATAACTCTCTACCATATACTGCAATAGATCAAGATACGAGCCACTCCCCACTGTCTGATGGAGTGAAGGATGGGAGTTCAATGACAAACACACACGTGTGTCTTCTTCGTGCCACACCTGTGGTTTAGTGATATTCCCTTGTGAGGAGTCCGAGAGCTAAGAGCGATCAGTAGTGTTCATATTACAGTATGAATGGTCAGTCATACAGTCTTACTAAAACCCCAGGCCTTTTGGAAAAGTTAGTTAAAATACAGATGCCCTGACTCTATGCCCACAAATTCAGCAGGTCTTAAGTTGGAACCCCAAACTCCTTATTTTTAATGAAAGCCCCAACTGAGTCTGATGAGGGTGGTCCTGGCACTAAACCCGGAGAAAGATGTTCTATCTCCACTTGCTTTATTACCGTAATAGACCTGTCTGTGTCATCATGCGTTTAATGAGCCATATCGGGAGTTGGAAGGATCTTTTAAATCATCCCAGCCTAATCCTAATGGTTTACAAATGAGAAAGCCATGGTACAAGAAAGTTTCCTGTTCTTAACCAAAACTGCAGTTTCTTAAAGGCAAGACTATGCTAATATTATTCTTTTTTCCTTTGTTTATATTAAATTCTCTTCTCTGGCATCAAAATTAGCGTCCTGCACCATTCAGAATTTAAGAGTAATTTTGTGGTCCATACTTTTCCCCCTCATTGAATATCCCATCCAGACTTCCGTTTCCAAAATATGCATGAGAAATTGTAGGCTTTGGTGGAAGCATACTGCAGTGAAAAGTTCCATTCTATTTTTTGCTTTATGATACTTGTTCCCTCTCTTTGAGCTTTATCTTCAGAATGGGAATAAAAAAGCTTCCTGTGCAGAAATATTATGATTAAATAAAATACTTAAAACTTCTGGCTCATAGGAATTCTTCAATGAACATTAGTTCCACTAATAGCATACAATCATTGATCCAAGAGCAATAACATATTTTTGTTTTTGAAAAGGCCAATCAAGGGGCACCTGGGTGGCTCAGTGGGTTAAGCCTCTGCCTTTGGCCCAGGTCATGATCTCAGGATCCTGGGGTCGAGCCCCACCTCTGGCTCTCTGCTCAGTGGGGAGCCTGCTTCCCCCTCTCTCTGTCTGCCTCTCTGCCTACTTGTGATCTCTCTCTCTGTCAAATAAATAAATAAAATCTTTTAAAAAATAAATAAAAATTTAAAAATAAAATAAAAAATAAAAAGGCCAATCAACACTTTGCTATCAAAGTTCCATTGCCAAGGACTTGCATTTTGAGATAATAAGCTAGGTCTCTGCCTCGGTCTCTGTTTCTCTCTCCACATAAAGTGGAACCGCATTCAGTTGGGTCATCAACAATTTTCAATCTACGAGAACAGCAATTTCGTACAGTTTTGATCGATTTTGATGACCTCTTATCCACATTCATTGCACCAAAATCAAAGGTTCTACTTGTAGCTCCAGTTGTCGGTCTTCCGTGTGAATTACGGGATATCAACACATGTACAACTCATTAGTAGATGTGTTTCTCATCCTCGACCCTCTTCGAGAAAATTTTATACTATTAATATAAAGCCTTTCTTATCTTCAGTCAGAGGTATCATTTCTCCTATGGTTAAAGCCAGTTTGGATAGTTCTTTTGAACCTCTTGTGTCTAGCCCTTAAAGCAAAAGAAAACCGTGGCTCTCAGAGGTCACAGGGAGATTGTTCTCGACTATTGACCCGGAAATCCAAACAGTCAGACCACAGGAAACATCAGTTTTGTCAAATGAATCTAGCCCGAATTCCCATCAAGGGGCCAATAAATTGTGTAAAAACAGGACCCCTTATGGAATGCAATTAGAAATCACAGATCAAAGGTTAGGGCAGGTCAAAGGTAGCTTGTCAAGGGAAGAAGGCACAGAGATGATTCTCACATTTGGGCAGAGAGTAAGGGAAGCTGTGTTTATGTGGGAAGGTGATCCTAGCATTTATTAACAGTAAAGGATCAGAACATAAACTCTTTCCTACAAGGGAGCAATTGTTCCTGGTGACCAAGGAGGCAGAAGAGACAGACCACGTGGCACAGATCCTTTTTCACAATACTTACTTTGAGCCGAAGATATGCTACTAGCTCTTAGATTCCTTTTTAATTCTTAAAACTTTAAGTAGAATTCACAAAAGGATAGGGAAATGGGATAGAGATGGGCAATGCAAATGCCAAACATGTGACAAATTGACAAGGGAATGGTAAAAACTCATTGATAACTGAATATTTTTTCTGAATATAGAGACAAGCACAATAATATTCCCAATTCTGTGAATGTGGGGAAACATTAAATCATTTGATATATAAACACTGAATACAGCCTCGCCCGGGTCACTATCAGATCCAGTCGATAACAAGAGGAGACAAGGGCTACTGAATTCTGTATTTGTCCAGTGGTCGGGCATTGTTGAAAGTGTCCTCTGCCTGCTCACCTTTGTGTCACCTCCCATGTGTCACTCAATCCTATGCAGTTTCTGTGGTCCTTACCACTCTAGAAGCTTCTCTCACAACCGCCTCCAGCCCCGTTTTCCATCGTCATCTGCTCCAGTGTAGTGACTGACCCGCTCATCGACTTGCTCTCCCTATTCCCACCTCCTGAAACTCTTCTGTGGATGATCTTCCACGTCCCTGGGAGTATTTTCTCTTTCTTGTTGAAATATGTTCCTTTGCTGAAACCTACCCCCTTTCCACGTTATTTCCCAGAAATGTTAATCCTTCTTCATCTTTCATTTAACAAATATCTCTCCTTAGGTGTCCACCTGCTCCCGGGACTTTAATCTCTACGTTGATGACTCTTTCCTTTCTTTGACCTCTTAACTCGAGCTCACATTCCTACCTCTAGTCTGGATCTTCTCAGGGTGCCCGGTCCAGCGTCCAGATGTCAACCAGAGTCCTGGCTGCCCTGTCGGATCCAGGCAGGATTATTTCAAAGGCCATGGAAGGTTAGCTGTCTTCCTTCTGGGTCAGCATTCTGTCATCTCTACCACCTGGATGGTGTGTGGCCCTCTCATGCTCAACGTGTTACCAATAGTGCTCTCCTCGTATCTTCTATGTCTGTTCATGCAAGTTGTGTTGTCTATTTCAGGGAAAGCTACAGTAACCATCAACTCGTGCTAAGTTGCCAACTTTGTAATCTTTTTGCCTTCTTCTCTCATACCCCACATCTCAGTGGCCACCCCCTGTGTCAGATCTACCCCGAAGTAGCTCTCAAATGTGCTCCCAAATCTTGATTCCTACCACTATGGTCTTACACAGCCCCTCGTCACTTCTTTTTCTAAACTGATTTTTAGTCCGTAACTCCTGTTTTTCATCTCCCTGGTCCTCTGTTCTACCTTTAATGCGAGAGTTAGTCTCCCACATTTTTGGCAGAGGGAACTTTCTAGAAGGTAAACCTGCTGTCATACAAATTTTTAGATTTCTTCAATGGCTCCCCATGACTGCTTCTCAAATCAGTCAAGACATTTGACATTATAATCCTAAACTCTCCTGAAAGCCCTACTCTTGATGTCATAATTATTTCCTCCACACCACCACGCCATCACGTCTCACAGCTCCAATTTTCTCTCATCCCAGAACCACCTCACCCACTCCCTTTGATCTACCTTCATAGCCTGGTCAACTCCGCATGCAGCTGGGCTGTCACCTCCAGAAAGAAACCCCAGTAGGTATTTGTAGGCATAATTAATGATTTGCTCACAAAGCACCTTCCTCTCACTTTTAGAAGAGAGGACATCTATTTCCCTACTCCATCCCTTAATTAATTAAAGTTAGATATTTTTTGAGTGCCTACTTGGTGTTGGCATTCTTCTATGTGCTAGGCACCTGCTGTGTCATGGCGCCTGCCCAGACCAGCTCACCAGGGTTGAGGGTGCATGGCCTTTCCCAATGCCACATTCAGTGATGCCACAGAGGTAGTTTGAAATTGGCCAGCATGGGAGTATTTGCATCCCAGAAATCAGCCAACACAACAAATCAAGCCTCCTGTCCACTTCCACACCACCCACCCTACCCTGGGAACTGTTTTACCAGAACTCCATGAGAGTACACACAGACAAAAATCTGCGTCCTAGTGAAACAAATATTCTAATGAAAGAAAGGCAGATGGTACACATGCCAAACAAGAAAATGATTCTTAAGATGTCCAAAGGTGCTAAGTACTATGGAAAATAAAAAACAGCAAAGTAGAGGAATCCAGGATATTAGCGGCATCACCGCTAATGTGCACAGTAATATTACGATATTACCAACTAAGAAAGGAGCAGTGTTAAGGGACACTGACAGTGGGGAGGAGCTAAATTCATGCAGAAGTCAAGGGCAGGGCCTCAGGGTCAGTGGACGATTTTAGCCACTGGGGGCAGACTGTACTATACTCTAGTGCATAGAGCTCAATGCACATATTACCCATTTTCATTTATTCTTAGTGCCTGATGGAGCACGGTAAGTTCTTAATCAAGGTAAAGAGAGAATCTTCTAACAGGAGCCCGGTAACTAGTTCTGACGTGCACTTGCTTATGTCCTTAAGTTGTATTCTGCTTGAAATCAACAACTGGGAACAATCAGTGCTTCCCTTCTCCCATTTACAAGGACACATTAGCTCCCCTTTACCCCAGGAGACCGATGGGAATCCGCATCCGACCTGAACTGCCTTTAATAACACCCCGACATTAGATTATTTCACTCAGGGCCTCTCAAACTTTAATATGTAATGGAATCACCTGGAGACTTCCCTAGGACGCATTATTGTGACACAGTATGTCCACGGGGAGACCTACAATTCAGCATGTCTATTCAGTCCCCCACATGACACATTGACGTCTATTGACTTATGAACCCTACTTTTGACTTATGAACCCTATTGACTTATGAACCCTACTTT